>NW_008599486.1:0-23814 GCF_000691845.1 Merops nubicus
GCAGCGTGGAGCGGCCCTCGAGGGTCTGCTGCCCCAGCTTTTTCCATCGTTAGGGTTGGAGAAGAGCGCTAAGATCTTCAAGTCCAACCAACAGTACCGTGACCGCTACAGCGTGTCCCCAAGTGTCACATCCACGGGGGTTTTGAACCCCTCCAGGGATGGGGACTCCACCACCGCCCTGGGCGGCCTCTTCCAGTGCCTCACTACTCCCTCAGGAATGAAATTCTTCCAAATATCCAACCTAAACCTCCCCTGGTGTAACTTAACCCGTTGCCTCTCATCCTATCACTTAGAAGAAAAGACCAACACCCACCTCACTCCAACCTCCTTCTAGGTAGTTATACAGAGCAATAAGTTTTCCCCTCAGCCTCCTCTTCTCCAGCTAAACAATCCAGGTCCCTCAGCTGCTCCTCACAAGCCATGTTCCCCAGACCCCTCACCAGCTTTGCTGCCCTTCTCTGGACCTGCTCCAGCACCTCAATGTCCATCTTATACTGTAGTGCCTAAAACTGAACACAGTTTCATTCCTACCCCAGACAGCTTTTTCCTCCCTCTGCTTCCTCAGCACATCTTGGTGACTATTTCAATCACCTTTGCTTTCTTATCTCTCTTACCCACCTTTTCCTTCCTTGTGCTGTTCTCCTCATTGACAACCTCCACCTGCTCTCCCCACCCTAATTTCACAAACAGCATCACCTGTCCTGTTCTTGGGTCCCCTTGGGCTTCCCAGCTTCACAGAGGACCATGAGGTGGTGGCTTCTATGCAGATGAAAACATCACTGAAGTTCATAAGCTGCAAGGCTTCAGACAGTCATGGAAAGTGGTAAATATATCCTGGGTACCAACAGGCTTCAAGAAAACCCAACAAACAAGTTGGTCATCCTAGCCAACAGGTCTTCTGAGAAGAGCAATGACTGATTCTAACATGGCAAAGACTCCTGTGCACCGTGGTGGCATTGACCTCACCAGGACAAGTCAACGAGAAGCAAATCATAGAATACCAGGTTGGAAGGGACCTCATCTGGTCCAACCTTTCCTGGCAAAAGCACAGCCTAGGCAAGATGACCCAGCACCCTGTCCAGCTGAATCTTAGTGGTGTCCAGTGTTGGGAACTCCACTGCTTCCCTGGAGAGATCATTCCAATGGCTGATTGTTCTTGGCATTGTGTTATAATCAAATTATAACTTCTAATACTATGGACAGTGACGTTTGTTGGGTTTTTTTCCCTCCAAGTCCTGTACCTTTCACTTTGATAAGAACTGATGGTGTAACCATGAAGCCTTGCTGTGGTAGAGCAACTTTTATTCTCTGGTAGAACGAAATTTATCCTTTGCCAACTATCACACGATGACCTAAACCTGCAAAATTACTGGCTCTAATTTTGCAATTAATTCCAAAAGAGAATATCTTTAGGCCAGTTAATAATTCCCAGTGATTTCCTGTAAAACCAATCTCCTGCACCACCCAGCTACTCAGCCCACAATAAACGCTGGGTTGCATCAGCTGACATTGAAGAGGCTCATTGCCCTGAAAATACCACAAGCCACTTACAGGGATTTTACACCCAGCAGAATGGCTGGGGGCTTTCCAGAAGAGGAAGTGGGACTTGGTCCTCCCCGTGGGCTGTGGTGCATGATGTCAACGACAGGTTAGACCTGAGCAAATACTCCAGAGTGAGGCAATAAGTGGCGTGACTCACCTGAGTCACACATTGCCACATCCATAGGCCTGGAGCATAGAGTCTACCAAGTGACAAGGGCTAAGAGAGCCCCCCAAAACCACAGAAGCTCCTTTTTACATGTGGAGATTTCCTGCCTGCTGACCTTCCTCCAGCACCTGGAGTTTGGTGGGTGGCATGGCTGACAGCAATGAGAGCTGGGACAGGAAACACCATGAGTCTGTGTTCTCCATGACAGGAATTCCCCACAATTGATGAACGTTTCTTTAAAGCCATTGAGTTTTAGGACCTCCTTGAATGGTAAAATCCATGGAGAAGCTGGACTTCCCACACTGAACTGGAATGTGTTGCTTCCTGTGAAGTTCCTGACTATGAGGGTGGTGAAACGCTGGAACAGGCTGCCCAGAGAGGTGGTAGAAGCCCCATCCTTGGAGACATTCAAGATCAGGCTTGATGGGGCTCTGAGCAACCTGATCTAGTTGGGGATGTCCCTGCTCCCTGCAGCGAGGTTGGACTAGATGACTTTTTGGGGTCCCTTCCAACTCAAAGCATTCTATGATTATGTTTAGCACATATTTTTAACACTTTTTCATATTATTTTCATATAATCATAGATAGAGAACCAGAAGAGAGAGAGCACAGGAAGAGAAACAACAAGAATTTTAAGCATTTTCATTTGTATGGCTCTTTCAAACTACAACTTTAAAAATAAACAAATAAATTTACCCAAGGAATTTCCAGGAAGGGCTGCTGGTTGGCTCTGCTGACAACAAGGATGTTTCACCACAGTCCTGTAGGTCTTAATCACCTGTGGAAACCTGGTCTGTAGAAAACTCAACTTGACTGTCCCAAAATTGTAGGAAGCATTAAAGCCATTAATGGCTGTCGACAGTAAAAACCTCAGATCTGGAGGTGAAGAAGCTCCTGACAATTTCAGAACTTGAGTTTTGTCATAGTACTTCAGCCTAAAATCTTCCTGAGGCACTGATTACCCAAGATAGCCTTTGTTATGCCCAGGATCCAGGTCCAGGTGAGTTTGGGATCCCTCCAAGGAAGGAGACTCCACAACCTCTCTGGGCAGCCTGCTCCAGATTCTGCCACCCCCAAAGGAAAGAGTTTTTTTTTTCCTCATGTTCAGATGGAGCCTCCTGGGTTCTGGTTTGTGCCCATTGCCCCTTGTCCATAAAACACACCAGGATGCTGCCAATGATATAGAAACAAAATCCAGGATTATTATTGCATTTTGACCTTTTAGAAGTCACAGATTAATTTCTCTTTCTGTTCACAATGCTGGCTCTCTGCTGTGTTGGAATGAGAACATTTTATCTTTGTGTACATGTGCACATATAGTCTGTTAGATATTTTTATACAGGTCCTGGAGATCTGACCTAAATTCACAATGACATCAATAAAAACAGACTGGATCAGAAAATTCAAGCTCATTTTTCTAAGCTACAGTTTGCTTGTGGATCTCTCTACCCCAGTCCCTAAATTATAGTTGGCAATTTGCTTTCCAAGGCTTCTCTAGGTATGAATTTTATATACATATACATGACTCTTTGGTGTGGGACAATTCAAGTCAAGGTGATGCAAGGGTTATTATGACTCAATTTTAGTAAACCTATTCAGACCATAAATCTGCTGCTGGGTGTATGTTTGTACATAAGATAGGTGGAGAAGATGATGACCTTTGCAGACTAGCCAGCTTCATAAACATATAAATAAAACTCATGTAAGATACGTTTTAATTAACCTACAAACAACCCCATCCTAAAAAAATAGTTTAGGTGTGTTTGTGGACACATTTCCATCTTATCTGGACAGAGATTTACAATAAAATAAATCGTTAAACATTAAGGTTGTGAAATTACAATATTTATGACCATCAGACAATGAAATCCAAGCATGAACAAGCAGGAAAATGAAGAGGTCAGGAAAGGCTCTCAGAGTTGTCCTGCCTGTCACCATTAACCTATTAACCTTTCTACAAAGACAAACACACCTCTGCAAACTGTTTTTACTGCCATTTATTTGTCCTTCTCTGCTTTAGCTTGCTTATGAAGGACCACTTCAGGAGTTCATGAGCAATAAGGTCTCGAAGCAATTTCATCACAGTCTGTTGCTGTTTGAAGGAGGAAAAGCTTGAGAAGAGCTAGAAAAAATGTTTAAAAAATGAAAAAAAAAATATTGTTGAAGTTGAGCAAGCTCTGAACTTGAGAGGAGCTTCTCTCCTGTTGCAGTGAAAACAATCACTGGAGCTGCCCAATAGGCTTGTCACAGCATCATCACCAGTAGGAGTGGCCCACTAAGCATGGTTTGCACCCTTGGCTCCTTGGATTAATTCACCCCTCATGGAAATGAGCAGAAATAGCTCTTTTGGTAGAAATAGCACTTTCTTTATCAAATGATCAAGAAAAATGGTCAGTGCTTGACCTAGGGAATGGGAAGGTGATTATCAATCATCTTAGGTTGCAGACCAAAACGTCCAGCTCTGCACCTTAACAAGAGAAGATGGCCAACACCAGCTGAATGGGGCTTGGAGCAGCCTGGTCTAGTGGGAGGTGCCCCTGCCCACAGCAGGGAGGTTGGAACTAGATGGTCTTGAAGGTCCCTTCCAACCCAAACCACTTTCTGCTTCAGTGGCATGAAAGAGGGCAGGCTCCCAGCCAGCTGCTGGTCAGCGTTTGCTCCTCGCTCTGTGACACCAGAGGTTTATCAACAATGACTGGGGAGAGAGTTTAGCAGAGATAAGAGAACCTGATTTCCTCCCAGCTCCAAGTTCAGAGATCAAGCTGAAACAGCTAAAAAAGTCCTTGGAGAAGAGACTAGAGGAATTTTAATCTCCTTTCCAAGACATAACAGAGTTGTTTGCTGCCATGTTTTCTTCTCCACCACCCGGTGACACTCCTTATATCTACTCTTAGATTAACATTTCAGGATAAAACCTCCTACTTATTTCAACCACATTTAAGGATCAGTAATGTTTCTATTCATTTTATCCATCACTGGTTTCCCTCCACTTGAAAGGATAGAGCTGGACAGTGAGGGAATTGGGACTCCTAAATTTTGACTCAACTTCAAGCCCTTAATCCACCATACAACAGTGAGTGAACTGTATCACCTCTGGGAATTCATCTCCTATCCTGTCTCTTTCTTTTGTTTCTGGTGTTGGTTTGGGATTCTTGTTGTTTATTTGTTTGGTTTTAACCTTGTCAGTTTAAGCTGTAAATCCTCCAAGACAGATTCTTTTTTTCTTTGTGTATTTGGTAAATAACCAACAAATTTCAGCTCCAATTTCATTTGGGATCTCCTGATACAACCATGACACAGGTTTATAAATAATCCTAGCCCTTGTGAATAAACTCACTGCATTTGGATTGCAATTTCTACTTCTTTACCCTGTCTGCCATCCTGTTTGATTTATAGGTAATGGTATTACTGGCCAGTGCACAAACCATAGAAAACTGAATCCCAAAAAGCCCACAAAAAAAGACTTAGGGAGCTGCTCACTGTGTCCAAAGGCTGCAAAACTTTAACATCCACCCATTTTCTAGTCACCTGGCGTTCTAGACAGATGAATATTTGATTAAAGTGGCCTATTTTTATCAGTTTAGCAGCTGTGTTGAAGGTTTGAAGGGTGCTAAGCCATGCCACTTACAACTACAGGTCTTTAATATTAAAGACCAGGTCCATCCTCTCCAGACAGCAGTGGTATTTATATTGCAATAGGTGGCTTCAACTGGGAAGAAAGTAAAACACAGCCCAAACTCATGGCAAATGCCATCCTTTCTCCAAAACACAGAGCAAGGAAAACAAGCAGCTACAGAGAAAGTCATAGAAGTAGCTCAACATCTGTCTCCAGCAACAGCCCAGCACGACTCGCTACACATCAAGGTCAAACCCTCCCGTCCCAAATGGCAGCAGGACAAATCCTGCTGCACTAACAAACCCTCCCTAGGACTTGCTCACAAGTCTTTTGACAGATTGCTGACGTTCTTGCTGGAAATAACAGGCTGTTCTGCCTATCATCCAGCTTAATCCTTTCATCATATTCATCGACCAAGGGTGACTGCTGCTGGCAGCGAAGCAGCAGCAGAGAGGACAAGCTCCCTGCTCAGAGGTGCCTTAGGTGCCCACTTCCCTAATGAGCTGATTAACTTCAAACCCTTCACTGAAGGACTCCACACGAGCAAGTGGCACTCCAGCAGCTGTAGGAGCAGCACAAATGCACTTGTGGATGCATTTCAGTGTTTGCACTTGGCCTTTTTCCCCCCCTCCCTCTGCATTTATTATTCCATTATTATGGAAAGCCACTCTGCATGTGAAATATTGTGCCTTGTTATCACATTTTATGGTGATTATTTCTTGAGGAGTCTAATGTTTGTGGCTGAAAATGATTGTCCATGGCAAAAAAAAAATAAATTGATGAGGCTTCAGAGCTGGTTATAAAGAGCTAAGACATCCTAAACTTTGAACCTACATTCCTTAGAGAGCACAGCACCCTACATAAAGTTCATTTAGATCAAACAAACAAAAATTGGGCTGCAGTCTCCAAAAGAACTTCAGCTTACATGACTCTTCAGAGAACAAGAAAGGCCTTAAATACTGTTTCATTCACCTCATTGCTGGACTATGGGTTGATTTATGGGAGCTCTGAGAAGCTGAGGCAAAGGTCTTGAAGGTAACATCCTGTCCTGTTATAACCCAATGGAGGTGATCCACCCTTCTCACACCCACAAGTTTGAAGAGATTTGATTTCATTTTCATTTTAATTTAATTTTAATTTAGGGTTACCAGTTTTAAACACTTCTCACTTGTTTTCAACAATCCTCTCCCCCCACCTTCCCTGCTCTAAGTGGGGCCATCCTTTGGCAAGGCTTTGGTGTAGGTTTCCTTCCAAGATGACAGTGAAAAGGGAGAAGAAGGAGAAGGGCTGGGTAGGGCTCAGTCCATCAGACTGGTGCAGACCATGAAGCAGTGACCTCAGTCCACAACCTGGCACTGAAGGATAAACTATACACTTGTTTTCACAATAATTTGTGAGCTGCTGTAGCTTGTGGGAACCTCCAGCAAAGAAAGTAAGACGTGAGTCTGTTGGAGCAGGGCCAGAGGAGGCCACAAACATGATCCAAGGGCTGGCAACCTGCTCTAGCTGCAGATGTCCCTGCTCCCTGCAGGACTAGAAGACCTTGAAAGGTCCCTTCCAACCCAAACCAGTCTATGATGTCAGAAGTCCAGTTCTTAAGCCTTACGTTAGAGAAAGAATTATTATTTGTTGAACTGTGAAGTTCTGAGCCAACACAAACTGTTGAGGTATCTGTATCAAACTTGAGAAATATTTTGGGTCCAAAAAACATTTCTTTTTCAAAAAAAAAAAGTGGAAGTTTTTAATTTGGCATTTCTAAATGATTAAACAGAGCAAAGCTCACAACTTTTCAAGACAAGCTATCTGAAGTTCTTTTTCTTTAAACCAAGGCAGAAAATGAAATAGAGCATACATATTAAAAAAAAAAGTGTGGTAACAGAAGGTCATTTTAACTAAAAAAGAAAACATTCTTCAGATCACCTCAAAAACATTTTAGGGCATGGGGAATATTTTCCAGCTCAGCTAACAAATCAGTGGACACTTCACTTGGGCAGGTCTGATTCACACCCTTTTTAATGGCTTAATAGTCAAAGGACTGAGCACCTGCAGCTTCTATTCAAATAGTACATTTAATATTTATGAGTCAAGAGGATTGGCTGGATGTGCAGCAGTTTTGGGGGGGGAAATCAAGCTTTTAATTTGTCACAAGAGCATAAGTAGGGGTAGAAGTGCTGAACCTTACACCACCACCCCCAAAAAAACGTTGACTGCTACAAAAGGATTGCAATTCTCCTGCCTTGCAGGGAGCCTGAATCCCTGCCCCAGGATAAAAGATGCCCCTGCTGACTTCCCAATTTAAACTGGGGAAAAAAAATTGGTCCTCTTAGGTCCTGAGGCCTAATTAGTCAATGCCTATAAAGCTCTCTGAAGGTGAAAAGTGAATCTCTGCTTTACCACGACAGATGGCTACATTTTAAAGGTTTGCTCTTAAAAAAAGCTGTTTTGTGGAAGCACTTACTCTCTTCCCTGTCCACTAGTGCAGATGATTCGTTGTGAAGTGTTGTACAGATGGAGGAGCAGGATGGCAAAACCTCTGCTCTGGCTGTGAGCATTCAAAGAGGGAAAAAAACTTCTCTATTGATTGACTTGATGAACCAGAGTTCCCTGCTGTCTGGCCGTGGTGTAAAACACCAGAAACCTGCTGCCAATTCTGCTTTCTCTTCTCCTTCCCCCTCTGTGACAGGGTTACAAAATAGCTTCCCAAAAGTCAACTGCAGGGTCTGCGTGCCACTGGAAGCAGGGGACCTCTCCTCATGCCCCCTCCTTGCAATTAGCATCTCGCACAGATCCTCCACCATATGTTTGCTTTGGCATCCAGGGGAATATTCCACAAGCTGGCAAAGGCTTGGGGACTAATGATTCCTGATAAAATCAGCCCTGAGATCCTCTGCTGAGGAAAAAAATCACAGTGGTGGGGTGGAAAAGCAGCAAGGAGACAGCTCTCAAGCTTCCCTTCATCAGTTGATCAATTTTAATCCATTCTTCAGGAACCAGTCTCACACTTACACACCATGGGTGAGGTAGGGAAGAACTCAGAGGGAGAGAATACAGCAAATTTTCCTGGGAAATTTCCCCCCCTCAAAGATTTAAGTTGGCCAAATTTAAGTTAGCCAGTTTAAGTTGGCTAAATTACAGAAATCCTGATCTTGCTAGACATCATTGGGAAATTCCCCCCCCCCATATTTAAGTTAGCCAAATTTAAGTTAGCCAGTTTAAGTTGGCTAAATTTCAGAAATCCTGATCTTGCTAGACATCATTTCAGTTTGGGGTTGGTTTGATTCCCTTCCCCTCCACATTTTTGTCCTTATATATAACCATTAGAGACAAACATATTGAGAACAACTCTCAGTCATGGCTCTGTTGAGTTAGATGCACCAAAACAGATGAATTTCATTCCTTTGCTGTAGACAGACCTGCTGCCTCGTGGCTTCTTCCACATATGCTCAAGGCTTTGTGTTTTTAGAATAATAGTGAGTGGGTTTATTTTATCTCAGAAAGGCTCTCTCACCCCTTTCCTCCCCATCTTTCATCACTTATCTCAGCAAAGGGTTGTTTTGAGAACAGCCAGGAAATGTTCTTTCTTTGTTTTTCTCCCAGATTTTCCCTACCCACGACTTGCTGCCATCCCATTACATCAGCTGGTGGATTCTGATGCTGATGCTCATCAATAAAACAGCAAGATGCAGGCATCACAACACAAAATCCAGCTGATAAAATGCAGCTCTGTGCTCCTCCCACGCGCCAGTAGGAGCTTTATGCTCAGTGGCCATGAGCTCTCCAGGCTGCTCTTTGGATATTGCAAGTGCAAATTCTTTCTTATATGAAAATCCAGCCATCCCTGCTGACAGCTGCTTGGGTTTTGAGAGCTCTGGACAGTTCTTCCACAGGACATCAAACCTGTTACCTCAGTCAGGGGTGCTTCCTGGCTCCTGGTGCTTTATGAAAGAACATTGCTTCTGACCAGCTTGCACACCCTCAGAACTGCTGGGTCTACCTGGAGGAGTTGTCCTGGTTTGAGTTAGAGGCAATTGTCCATACACTGATTTTATTTCTCAGCTCAGTCTCTAGCTGCCTGCACTGTCTGGAGTTGCCATCAGAGTTTTGCAGGCAGTGTCTCCTTCTAGCAGTGGAAATGCTCCATGTTTAGAGTTACTCCCAAGGGGTGCAGAGAGCCTCTGGCTCAGACTTGCTCCTGTGCAGACCAAGGTCACTGCTAAATCTTGTGTGCCACGCTGGGGACGCAGAAACGAAAAGGGCCCCAGGTAAAAAGGTTGCACCTGTAGGGAGGAGCAGACAGGACAGGTGACCCAAACCTGCCCAACACCGTGTTCCATTCCATGTACCTCACTCAGTAGAAAGCTGAGGGATCACAAGGGTCAAGTTCTCTTCTTCTGTGGCCAGGACCTGAGGCAGACTGCCTGTACTTCTGCCTTTGATCCAAATCTGTGAGTTCCTGAATCTACTTCTTGAATCTGGTTCCTGAATCCTGTTCCCATCTCCACTGAGTCCAGCCTGGACTCTGGGAGGGTTCAACATATATATTGTTTGTACATATATCATATTTTGTTATTAACCTTATTATCTTTTCTTTTTATTGTTACTGTTTAATTAAAGCTGCTTTAGTTGTTTGTTTTTCCCCCCAAACTACAAGTCTCTTTCATTTATTCCCTTCCTCTTCCTCTTTTGGGAAGGGAGAGGGGTTAACAGAGAGCATCTGTCATTCATTTAGTGGCCAGCCCAGCCTTAACCCTTGGCAGCAGTAGATAACACCCTTGAGAGGGCTTCTCTGCACCATCCAGCACTGCAACCATTGCTTCCTGGCAGCCCTGGAGCAGCCTGTGTTTCACTGCCTGCACAGGAGACTTTCCTACACCAGACCAGC
Organism: Merops nubicus; assembly: GCF_000691845.1. Classification (NCBI taxonomy): domain Eukaryota; kingdom Metazoa; phylum Chordata; class Aves; order Coraciiformes; family Meropidae; genus Merops; species Merops nubicus. Next base: position 10,207 of record NW_008599486.1, read on the forward strand.
ACCTCTGGCTTACACTGGATAGGACCCAGCCAGACCCCAGCCCACTCTGGACTTCTTGAGCTGCATCCCTGCTACCTGGGGCTTGCTGGGGCAGCTTCTGTAGGTGCCTGGTGGCCTCATGCACTCCCTGTTTTCTCTCCATGCTAAGGCAACCCCTGTTTTTCTTCTGTTGCCCTCCTTGTGGTGATGCCATCAGCACCATCTCCTCCTGCTGCCTCACCTGGACATCCAGCCCATGGTAGCTCTGGGGGAATCAGCTGCCCCAACCAGAAGAGAAAAGCAGCTTCCACTGGAGTGTATCTGTCATACACACAGCTTCATCCCCTCACTCCCCCTGATTCTCAGCTGGGAATACATGAAAATCAACTGCTTTGTTTCCAGAAAACCCCAACAGTCCCCTCAGGGGCATCCATCCCACGTACAATTTAGAATAAAATCCCAGCACACATGGCCAGGAGAGACCAGAAATACATTTGCAGAACAGCAGTAGAGGCTTTATATTGTGAGTCCTCTCTCCCCAGTATGTCTTTTAAGCTTAAACCCACCAAAAAAAGCCCATGTCTATGCTTCCCAGCACCAGCAGACAATGCTAAAGACCAGCTCTGAGTTCAGTGCATTCAGAACAGTCATTTTCTCCTTTTTTTTTTAAGCTGTCACTAAAGCCCATTATAAGCTGCAGTTTGAAAGGAAGTTTTTGAAGTCCTTTAAAACTATTTTTCCAGGGAATGGATTTCTGGCTCTTCTCACTTTCTGCAATCACAATATCAAAATAAGGAGCTCAAAGCATATGTCAAGAACACAGGCATGTCAAAAGGGAATCACAGAGTGCTCTGGAAAGGGACCTTAAAAGGGAAGGGACCTTTCAAGGTCATCTAGTCCAACCCCCCTGCAGGGAGCAGGGACATCTGCAGCTAGAGCAGGGTGCTCAGAGTTCCAGCCAACATGACCTGGAGTGGGATGAGGCTTCTACCACCTCTCTGGGCAACAGAACCAGAGGTTCACCACCCTCAGGGCAACAAATTTCTTCCTTCTCTCCAGTCTAAATCTCCCTGTTTTAGTTTAAACCCATCCCCCCTTGTCCTGTCCCAACAGGCCCTGCTCAAAAGCCTGTCCCCAGCTTTCTGCTAGGCCCCTTGAAGTCCTGAAGAACGTGCTTGGTTACAGGTTCTCCACTCATTGCAAGGTGGTCTTTCATAAAGAGAGACTCTCTGTGAAATACGAAGTGTTAAAAGATCTATTTTCCCCCTTTTTAAAGAATTTACAAATAAAACCATAGGGGTTTACTTTTTTTTTAAGCCAGATGGTGAGCCTGAAAATAGGACTGACTATTGGTTGATAGGAACACTATAGGGAAGTGGCTGCTGGATAGTTTTTGAGAGTGCAGGCAGCCTACTGTTAAAGGAGTACTAAAAATAGATTACAGAGTGAATCTGGTGAGGATGAGGAAACCTAATTATTTGCTGTAATTAGTTGCATCCCAAGATAAGGAGGCTGGATGCTGGGGTAGTGCAGCTCAGCAGCCACCCACTAAAATCAAGAGGCCTCAATTGGTTTTCTCCAGCTGGAGATCTGGTCCTTGGCTGCCTCCTGCAATCATGGCTCTTAAACAGACCTATCTGATGTGGGATGTTGGAGATGCTGGCCAGAAAAACAGAACACTTCCACAGGATCAGAGAAACTCTGATTATTCCCACCCAAGCCTATTGACTGAACGTTCTCTGGGGTCTTTTCTCAGGACAAAGGAATTACAGAGCACACTGTTGACCCAAACCACACAATCTGTAGTTAGAAGGATCACATTTTTCCCAAACCCAGTATCCTCACAGTACCTTCACAGTTACATGAGCTCTACAGCTCCCAATTTCTCTCTACAGTTTGTTCTTGAGAGCCTTTTAGTACGTTTTCCCTCGGTGATGAGCAGTTCAGAACTCGTCCCTTTTGAGGTGTTGCATTTAGTCATCTCTTTGTGAGAGACAGAGGAGACCTTAAATGAAAGAATAACCTTGAGAAGAGCTCTGGAAAAGGCAAGGAAATAATAAAAAAAAATCAGGATCTGAAAGCAGAGGACCTAAAAGCCAGAAGTGGCTATATAGTTATAGCAAGGTTACTGGGGACAAAAGAACCCAAGGAAGCCTGATTTATTCTGTAAAGCAAATCACAAAATAAAAAGCCCCAAAACCCAATTGATAAGCACAATGTGATTCATAAGAGAAGGATTCAGACTCTATGTCTGCTTACCTGGGGACATGAAGTAGCTTCAAAACCTTTTCACCTCCCATTTGAGGCAGATGTTCCCTCACTCTTGTTGCATTTAGTGTAAATTCAGAGTGATTTCATCACTGACTCAATCTCCTTATCATGCTTGGCACAGATGGGTGCTGCTGGAAACAATTAGTAATTAATTTACAGAAGATCAGGAATAGTGGAAAAACATCATTCATTCAATTAAGAGAACTGGCTTTGAAGTGGAACTGATTATTAAGGAATAGGGAGGGATTTCTGCCCTCTTCTACTTCATTTATTTCCTTAGGTAAGAGCACAACCCACAAACAGAAGCTACCCTCAGATTTTCTGCTAGCTAGAGGGGATTAGAATCAGTCAGACAGGCAAATTGAATCTTCCAAAATTTATTTATTTCAAATATCCAAAAACCAAATTTAATCTTCTCCTTTTTTTTTTCCCCTCCCAGAGAATTAGCAGTGGTGCCATTAAAATATTTCTGAGGGATCCCAGTTCTCCAACCAACCCAGCAGAAATCTTGCCATGGAATTCAGCAAGGCCAGAATTGCCATCTTAATGAGAATGCTTTTTTCATTTCAAAACCCCAGGAAGAATTCAGCAATGCCATTTGGAGGCCTGCCTTCTTCAGAGCTCCTTGTCATTTTTGTGGTCTGAATGAGGACAATTTTTGAGGAGAAACCTCAATCCCATGTCCTGAGAATGGGGCAGCCCTTTTACAATAGCTCTGCTGGGGGCTTCATGGCCTTTGTGTTGAACAAACCAGAAGACAATGGCCTGAATTTTGGTGACCAATTTGCTCTCATGTCAATCCAGAGTTGCTCCACTGGGAGAGGAGCATTTTTTTTTTCCCTGGCTATCTCTTGTCTTCACAGCAGAGCAGATTTTGGTCATTTCTCATATGAGCTGTGGAGAATTTATGACTACTGGAATTTTTTCTTTTGTTAGTGCTTGGAGGAGCACATGGTGCATCACAATGTGCTGGATTGCACAAGGAGAAGTCCTCTCTGAGAATTTTCTTGGTTTGCTCCAGCAAAAAAACACCCACTACATCCCTGGGCAACTCTTTTCATACCACCTCTCACTGCAGAACCAGCAGGACAATAAACCTGCTGGAATAATAAACTTCTAGCTGCTGACCAGGTTTGTCCTCAACATGAGTTAGAAGTTCACTCTGGGCACCAAGCTGGAGAACTATCAACTTTTCCATTCTGTCCTCCTTTAACTTATTTAACATCAAAAATCTTGAGGGTTTTTTCAAGTACAGATATATACACTAACAAATCACAATCTGGCATTACTCATCCATCATCTTGGGGAGTGATAGAAGAAAATGAAGAAAACCAAAAAGAAAAACTTCCCAACATCTATTTTCAGGTCTTACTTGGGGCATGAAATTCTCTATAGCTTCCTTGATCCTGAAAAGATTAGTAGGATACCTCTTCTTTAAAAAAATCCACGAAAAAGAGCAAGTTTCCCATCACACAGATCTGGGAGGCTGGGAGAGACTCATATGATCTCATATGATGCAGTTATGACCTCCAGGATTGCTCAGGAGGATCCAGGAAACCCCAACCCTGGACAAATGCAGCTGTCTAGAAAAGGCAGACAATAAAACAGACTTTTTTTTCCTCTGTTTTCTTCCTTCCTGAGGAGAATCAACAGCAAAACAGCAGCACATCAATAAAGACACCTAAGAGTTTCCTCCAGTCTTGCTGAATTACCTGAGTGTGAACTATTTTGTCAAGCTGTGGCCATGTTATGAAAAATAACACAGCATAGATAACTTTGGGTTAGATACTTCAAATAATGTGAGCTGTTATAACAGATTATACCCTCCCTGCATCCAGCATCTTCCCCTTAGCACTGAGCAGTAGAGATGCTTAAGGAGAAAATGGTAAAATTACACAAATTGGAGTAGCAAGAGGTGCTTTACCATGGTAAGAAGCTTCTTTATTAGACTTACTGCTGATCCTTCCCCTACAGAAGTCCAGCTTTTGTTCCTCTTAATTGTTAATCTGGGTGTTAAAGAAAGAAATGGCCAAATCTCTGCAGACTGCAGTGTTGCCTAGAACAGCTTGTTTCGACAGGAATCAAAGGAGGGAGGGGAAAAGGGAGCAAGAGAGAGAGAATATAATTAGGAAAGATGCTCACTGCAGCCTAAGGAGGCACCAAAGGGCAGTTCACACAGAAAGAAAGTGCAAATCTATTTAAGCCATTGTAAAACTACCTGTTAGGGTAAGCTGTAAGCTTTTAGTGCTTAACCTCAGAGAAATAAAACCTTGCTGCTTAAAAAGACACATATTCCCCAAATGTCATGTTGTACCTCACATGTGTTCCCACACAGGCACAGTAAGTACTTTTTAAATAACATTTTTTTTTGTGCAATTCACTGTCTTTGCTAAGGATCTACTCAGCTCCCAGAGAAATGAATACCCACCCTGTATCCCATTGATTTCTTGGGAGAACACATCAGGCTCTGAATACTGATCGTTTAAGAAGGAGACAGTAATGAACTTCATAATAATGTAATCAGTTGTTGAGAACGACCCAGTGTCTTCCCCCTTCCCACATCTCCAAGTGCTGGCTGGTCACCACAGACCTCACTGCAGCCCCTTTTTCAGAGCAGCCCTTATTACAAGGAGCAACTTCATGGGATTAATGCAGCTTCTTGCTGAGGAAGGCACAAAAGAGAGAGGCAAAATCAGTGGCTGGCTTTAAGTGTCACCAAAAACCTCATGTGAGTGGAGGGGATATTTATTATATGAGTTTCAGGGCTGGGAAACAAGGTGCCAATGTAATTATAGGACTTGCCCAAGGCCACACAACGAGGTGGTCAGGTCGAATTAGAGGCTCCTGCTTCATTTTTGCCAACAAATACCTTTAGAATCAGGAGCAGTGGTAGTGACAGCCACATCCCAGGGCAAAAAAATTACTCCACAATGGGACAAAACTCCAAAAGCATTGGTCCCATCCAAAGCAAAACGTTCTATGATGAAGAAAAAGGCTAAATCCCCATTATTGGCACTGCAACATCATGCTTAGTTCTTTGGCAAGGCAAGAACCTCAGCAGAAAAGCACAAAATGATGCTTACCCCAGCAAGCCATCCCTTTCTCATGTCATTTGAAGACTTATGCAAAAGCTGGGTGAAAGTTCAGACTTAGGAACCACCCTGGTGAGGTTTGTTGCAACTTGATAGCAAGGATCTCTCAAAATCTATTTTTCAAGGAGTATGTTCAGCCACCGGTTGATTTTGTGCCATCTCTGTGGGTTTGGATGTTCACAGAATCATGGCAGGGCAGGGGGTGGAAGGGACCCCTGGAGATCATCTCATCCAACCCCCTGCTCCAGCAGGTCACCCACAGCAGGGTGCCCAGGGTCACAGCCAGGTGGTTTTGGGATCTCTCCAGAGCAGGAGACTCCACAGCCTCTCTGGGCAGCTGCTCCAGGCTCTGCCACCCTCACAGGGAAGAAGTTTACACCTTCATCAAGTCTTGAAGATGCACATCAGGCTCTGACATCACTAAATGTTCCCCTCTTGTCTAGTCATATGCAACTGTTAAGTACATCTTAAAAAGAAGAGAATAGGTGAACTGAATCTTGGAAGATGGGGCCAGTGTTGCCCCAAAGGGTGGGTGCAGACATCCCAGGTCCTGCACAGACAAAGCCCAAGGCATCAAGCTGAGCTGCTCAGAGAGATGAGAAATGCTGAGTTCATTCTGGTGGTTCAGAAAAGTGTGATATCCATGGCACAGAAAAGGAGTTGGGCTGGATTCAGGCAGACCAGTAGTTCCCAAACCTTGGATGAATAACAACTGTGTGGTCCACTGAGCTGAAGCCCTTGGAGGGTTTCCAAGGAAAACTTTGATGCTATCGGTACGTGCTGCTCTGTGGCAGTGGCCCATAGAGAAGCTGAGTTTGGGGAAAAAACATGAGACCTTGTGAACAAGCCTTTGTTTGAGTGAGTGGGAAGTGAGAAAAGAGCCTGTTCCCTTTCCTGTTCAGATGGCCTGACACAAGGCAAGTCACTGCCCTTGGGGACCATGCTCACCTCAGCCAAAGAGCAGGGGTGGTGGCCACAGCCCACTGCAAACCCCCAGACCACAGCACACCCAGCTTTTGCCCCAAAAAACCTCACTCAAACCCTGATGAAATCAGAGGCGTGCTGTACACAGGGTTTTCCCAGGAGCTCGTGGAAGTGTGAGCCACCCAAACAGGCTAATTTCCCAGGGGAGAAATGCTGAGAAAATTCCATCTAGGATAACATCACTGGCACAGCTTTTGCCCAAAAAAAACCCCACCCAAACCCAAACCCTGTTGAAATCAGAGGCGTGCTGTACACAGGGTTTTCCCAGGAGCTCGTGGAAGTGTGAGCCACCCAAACAGGCTAATTTCCCAGGGGAGAAATGCTGAGAAAATTCCATCTAGGATAACATCACTGGCACAGTCTCTGCCTGTACCCAGAGAGAAGCAAACTGGCTCTTGCAGAGCCTCTGTGCTCACCCACCAGAAGGAGAAGGTGCCAAGCATGAGGTGGAAGAGGAAGCAGATGTGGGAGAGGAGACCAAGCGTGTAAGTTAGCTGAGCCACAGGCAGATGAGTCCCCAGGCATCTCATGGCAGCTTCCCTCTGAGAGCAAGGCTGGAGTGCTCCGGGAGCCTGCTAGAAAGTAAAGCCTGATAAAGAGGCTGTTTGTTCTGGTTGACCTCCTCTGAGTGACTTGGAGACCTTTGGAGCTTGCCTATTTGCAGTCTGAGTGGCAGGCTGTCAGCACTGCACATACCTAGAAGGCAACGCAGCCCTTGGAATCAGAGAACCTTTTAGGTGAGAGAAGATGCTTGAGATTGAGTCCAACCATCACCCCAGCACTGCCAGGTCCCCACTGACCCGTGTCCCTCAGCACCACATCTCCACAGCTTGGAAACCCCTCCAGGGATGGGGACTCCACCACTGCCCTGGGCAGCCTGGGACAGAGCTTGACAACTTTTGGGAAAGAAGTTTTTCCTCATGTCCAACCTAAATCTCCCCTGAAGCAACTAAGGGCTATTTCCTCTTGTTCTATCACTTGTTCCTTGGGAGAAGAGACCAGCCCCCACCTGGCTCCAACCTCCTTCCAGGCAGAGAGCCAGAAGGTCTCCCTTGAGCCTCCTTTGCTCCAGGCTCAGCACCCCCAGCTCCCTCATCTGCTCCTCACCACACTTTTTCTCTAGATCCTCCACCATCTTCATTGCCCTTCTTTGGACACCCTCCAGCACCTCTATGTCCTTCTTGGATTGAGGGCTCCAAAACTGAACCCAGTTTTTGAGGTGCAGCCTCCCCAGCACTGACTCCAAGGGGGACAATCCCTGCCCTGGTCCTGCTGGCCACACTAGTGCTGATCCAGGTTTCTCTCAGGAATGGGAAACTTAACCCATGTGTTTATCTTCCTGAAAATGGTGAAGACAAGCTGCTCTGCTGGACTGTGCTCCTCAGGAGCTGCTCTGAGGACCTCCTTTGGTCCCCACGGGCTCAGTCTGGAAGGAAGCAGTCCCTGAACAGAACAGCTGAAAGACAGATGGGAGCTCCAGGTCTCAAACCAACCCCAGATGCAGCTGGTAGAGCCTGTTCCAAAACAGCCCAGGACTTGGCATAGCTCTTTAGTGAGGGGAAAGGCACCAACAGGATTTGCTGTCATCCTACAAAAAGATTAACATCTTCATTAAAACATTGGTAGCAAACAGGCCAGCTTCTGCCCAACGTGCAACCTCCTCCAGACCAAACCAGCCCTTGGAGAGCAGGAACCCTCTGCCTGTTGGGATCACCAACTCTGTCCTCACTTATGCCCCCCAAAAAACCTGCAAATCATAGAATCCTTAGCATCCCTAGAATCCTAAATCCTGCTCTTTTAATCATGGATCACCAGGGTGCTGGGCATCACAGACCTTACAACGTGCCTGTTGGAAGGGGAATGGGTCTAGGTTCAGGGCTGTTAGTAGCCCTGACTACTACTCACCTACTCCCTGCCCCTGGTCCCAGGATTATCAGCACCCCAACTGCACATTCATGCCCTGCAGCAAGCCACATATCCCCTTGTTTGCTAATTTCTTTCAAAAATCATTGTTTACCTAAAAACAGGCAACTCATTGTTAGCAAACAGGAGGGGTGGGGAGAAGCAGAGAGATCCTTGCAGCCCAGCTGCATGCTGAATTCCTGTTCTTTAAAAGGTCAGTGTATCCTGAGAAGCAACAAACACTGCCTGGATGGTGTCCTGAAGTGCTCCTTGGAGAAAGTGAGCAGCCCTTCCTGCCCTGGGGTGTGAGGAGGATCCACAAATGAGTGATCTGCCAGGCTGCTGTCAACGATGCTCAGCTCTCCTGCCCAGGGAAGGGGCCATGGAGGGGAGGGCTGAGAAGAAAGGTGCAGCAAAAAGGGGATTCTGCAGATGGGGGTGGTTTTGCACAGGCTGTGGGTGCTCTGTGAAGCCAGCAGAAAAGCAGGTGAGTTTTCTGTTCTCAGCCTCTCTAGTGCTGGGCATCCACCCCACACAATGAGTGCCTCGAGGCCATGAGCTTGGGGATGCTGGAGCCTCAGGTGGACACAGCATTTCTCTTATGGAGACAAGAATCATAGTACCTGAACTGCAGAAGAGCTGTAAAGCTTCTCCTTGGACTGCTTTTGACAGAAAGGACCCTGCAGAGGATGGGGGGACCACACTAAAGGAGGAAGCTGGCAAGAAAGAGACATCTCAGCAGTTCCTACAGCTCCTCTAGGTTCCCCATTGTGGGCATATGGGCAGATGACACAGGCCTCAGCTCTTTCTGCACCAGTGAAGGTGGGCAGGCTGTGAGTAAAGCCTGCCAAGGGTCCCATGATGTGACCTCCACTCTCCACACCACAGTGGATCTCACATCTCCTTCTACCTGCAGCACAGGGCAAAGGAGATCAGTCCCAGGTGCTGGGAGTGGGTCAGCACTGTCAAGCTGACCCAATTTCTCACCAATGAACTCATTGAGACCACCCCAAACTTCCTTAGCAGCCCCAGGCTGGTTTGGTGGGTGCCTTTCAGTGATTCCCAGCACAAATCTGTGAGCAGCATTTCCAGAATTACTTCTCTCTCCTCACTTGCTTGTTAATAGCCCTTCAGAGAAGTCATACATTTCCCTTAAAGCCAGAATAATAAATTATCAACACTTCTCATCTCTTATTTAATATCCTGCCTGCTTTCCATTCTTTCCATAGCTTCTGCTGAGCTGCCAGTCTTCTTTTTTCATTTGTGCAAGACTGCAATTATTTTTTTGCAGTAAACTAAGCAGTAATAAATCCTGGAGGCTTTTGCTGTCCTCACTGCTCAGCTTCCTGTGGCTCTCAAGTCCATTATCCTTCATGTAGGGATCTAGGAAGTGCCCTCATTGGCTCAGACCCATGTGCTGTGCTGGATCGTGCCCCCAACACTGGATTATCCTGGATTGGTAAGAAGCATCCCCAGGAGGAACACTTTTACTTCTTTTGATGTTACTCTGGTCACGGACTCGCTCATTGCTTGAAATCTCAGCTCTAGGTGCAGTTCCTCTAAATATCCCCAGAAAGCTGTTGCAGCTGAAAAAATCTTCAAAGGATGGAGTCCCACCTTTGCTTTGAGTACCCTTGGCTGCTTGGTGTCTGTGCTTGAGTCTCAAAGAGCTCAGCTGCTCGTGAGGACTGGGCCAAGAGATGAGCAACCTCAACAGAAGTGGCCATGGCTGATGCCCGTGGCTTTTCCAATCAAGTCAGCATGTCTCAGTCAGTTGGACCTGAGCACAAAGGACATGTACCAATGATGGGTGACTCTGCTACCACACTAATACCATGATATGAACCCTCTCAGGGCACCACAAGCCCTGGACATCACCAGGACGTGGGGCTCACACCCAGTGAGTGACCCTGACATCCACACGATGCCTGGGTGGAGGTTGTGCCTCCACTAGTTTGCTCCCAAAGGAAATTTCCTTCTCCTAACTCCCAAACAACCCTTCCCACCTAAACAGGCAGCGTTCAACCTGGTGGCATGGTGCCTGCTGGTAGTGCACTCACAGCCTGGTGGGATTTCACACCCTTGCTCCCTGGTTTCCCTGTTCCTAAGCAAAACCCAACCCTTCCACACCCAAACACAGGTCAATGCCATATATCAAATAAATCCTGCAGGCTATTCCTTTAAAATATAATTACAAAAGCAGCCCAGATTCTCCACAACCCTGAATACAGAGAAAAACAGCTTCAACCTCATCAGAGAAGGTGCTGTGCAGAACCATGTCCTGCAGAGGGCTAAAAGGGCTCGTAATACATCAAGGGAAGTGGCAGCAGCTTCATCAGTGAAGTAATTTAGAGCAAGGACACTGAAGTCCAGTTAAAGATACCATGGGACCAGTTCCATGCTGGTGTAGTGGTTTCAGTGCCCCATCCTAAGCAAGGATGCCTGGGCTGTGAAGGGAGTAAGACATCAGCCCTTTGGAGCCACTCAACTGAGACCTGCTGGTACAACACCTCCTGGCAGATGTCCTCTGGCTGCAGCCCAGCCAGGGAGCCAGGATTGCCACTGGCACCGAGCCCACCTTGGCCAGGGACACACTCCTGTGTGAGGAGCAGCAAGTGCCAAGTCATGGCTCACCAGAGAGCAAAACCCAGCAAATACCAACAGCAGGCAAGCCTCTGACACCAGAGGGGACCTGGTCATGGCAAAGCTGATTTATCCCTTGATGTGCTTGGTTTAGAGCTGCTGTTTCACCCACTCACTAGGATTTATGTGACCTGATGCTTCATGGTTGGAAGTGTACGAGTTTATTTCTTCTCCCCCCTCCACCCAGCGTGTTTGAAGACCCTGGGATTTTGCAGCTTCTCCTCCCTGCCACACGTGTGTGCTCACAACATGGTGTGCAACACCCTCCTTGAAGGAGCTGCCATGACCTTGACTGCAATCTCATCCACGTGTAAAAAACATCTTTTAAAACATTTAACAAAACCCAACAGACCACTTCTTTTCCTCCCTTAGCTTCTGTTTTCTGAGCAGCATGCTCATTTGGGTTTTTTCCACTGAAAGTAAGAAATACAGGGTATCTTAATCACTACCCTTTTTTTTTTCCCCAGCCTGAACTGCCTCAGCCTATTTGCTGCGTGCTTGGCAGCAACAGTTGCTTGAAAATTAGGCAATTTGTAAAAGAAGAAATGAGTGATGCTGCTCGCTGGGATTCAGAGCACTCCCTGCTCTGCAGGAGGTCATCAGGTAATCTCTTTGCACTAGAACTCCCAAAAAAAAGGACAGGAGGAAATGGAAGTGTTGCTTGCCAGGTGTTATTCTGCAATTCTGGGCCACTAAATCAACTGTCCTCAGAGCCAGAGCAGAGCTGTGGAAGAGTTCTGGGCACGTGGACCTGCCACACGTATGGAGGCAAATATTAACTTCTGTCTAGAGCCACAGGAAAGTGTTATTTTTATGGTAAAAATTTCTGGACAAAATGCTTCTTTTTTTGGCTACTGATTTGCAGAAGTATCCTGATTTCCTGTAGCTTGGGGATTTGTGGGGTTTTTATACCCCATCCCAGCCTTTTTATTCCTTCTTCTTTTCTTTCTACTCACTGGCTGTCTCTGGTAAGTGCCAGCCAGTGTCATGGAGCAAACACTGCTCTGCAGCCTGGGCTTTGGGTGGCAACTTGGTCTAGAAGAAGAAAGGAAAGAGTCAGAATTTAGGACCTTCACATCTTTGGGCTCTTGATTTTCAAAGGTAACTATCTTGGTCTTGAGGGTGCCGTGCCCCTTCTGACCCATTCCTTCAAAGCATGCAGAGCTCCCAGCTACTGGAAAAATCACATTCCCCCACAGCAGCCCTGCCTCTGTGCATAAACACTTTGATAACCTCAGCATCAGGTATTATTTTTTAAAAAAAACCCAACTACTTTACCTTCAGATGGTTGAGCATGCACCAGGAAGGAGATTCACCTGTCCAGAGCAGAGGGAGCTCCCCTAAAGCCCAAGGACAGGTATGAGGGAGGGTTTTATCCCACCTCTCCTCCTTCCCCTGCAACAAAGGTGCCTCTACCAGCACCTGCTGTTTAAAAGCAACATCCCAGACCTCCCCACCTGGAAGACACAGAGACCAGTTCAATTGTTTAATTAAAATGGCTTTAACGACCAAATGGTTTATGGTGGAGTTTTTTTTTTCTCCTCCTTTGTTGTCAAGTCGTTTTGCACGCAAAGAAAATGATTTGAAAAGTCTCAAATCAACTCAAGTTGGAGCCATATGGGAAATGTTAGATGACATGTCAAAATATCACTCCTGCTCATTTAAACAAAGTCAGTTTGTGCTTTAATTTCCTTTCTGCCTTAAGCCCCTTTCGTGACCCGTTTTCCTCAGTCCCTTCTGCACTTTGCCTGCATCTCACAGGACCTGTGGAATACTGGGGGACAAGCCCCTGGGTTGCTCTCAGCTCTGTTACACTTGTCATTCAGCTCTCAGATAACCAAACACCTCTGAGCTGTGACCACTACATTTTAAAACCAGTTTGCAGGGAAAAAAAAAAGTCAGTGACAGGCTGCAGCTGGCTGTGATTTAATGACTATAGAGAGTTAAGAATAGAAACAATTTCAGAAGGCACCAAAATAGCTAGAAATGTAAGACCCTTGGCTGACTTAGTGCCCAGCAATCTCTGTGTGAGGGGGATGAATAGAGCAGCTCCACAGGTCCCTTTAATTCCAAGAAGCAATTGGCAACCACGCTTTAACCTGCTGATGCAAAGTCCTCTTGGCTTTGCCTTTTATCCTGGCTTTTAAGAGAGATCTAACCAAGACCTGGCTCACATATGCTCTACTCTGAGTTTATTTCCTGGAGGTTTTTATTACTGTCAGTCGCTGTGGCTGCTGCTTCAGAGGCAAATTCAGATATTAAAGGCAGTTGACTGGAAGCTTTGAAGCTGAACGTAGCTCTGTGCAGATGTTTGACAGGAAACGAGAGTCTTGGATTCCTAAAAAAATCTCAGAAATCCTAATTCCTGCTAGCTAAGGAAGTTTGTGAGCAAATAGGAATGGTGCAAATGGAATCCCCTCGGTACTTGAGGCAGATGCATTCACAGCTCTTTCTGGGTTTCATCCCTTCCACTTAGAAATGCATCAGATAGTTCAAATTCCATATAAAAAGCTCACAAAGACAATAGTGAATTTACCTCAGTACTTCCCTTGCTGTTTGCAAGCTTCACTTTTTCCAAAAAAAAAAAAAAAAAAAAAAAAAAAAAAAAAGAGCTAAAAAAGTCAACAACTCTGAAACCCCCAAATCCTTTCCTAAGTGGTAATGGATTTTAGCCTTTCTAGACTTTCTATGTTTCTTCAGCCTCTGAGGAAGGTGCTTTCCCTTCACAGCTTCATGC
>NW_008599486.1:23845-33069 GCF_000691845.1 Merops nubicus
CCAGGATGAATCTCCTACCAGCCATGGTTGGCAGGCATAAGGGTGTAAAGTCCTTCCTCCTGCACTGGACTACCTTTGCCCCAGGGGGGTGGAAGTAGCCACGTCCTTTTCCAGGGTGTGGGATCAAAACAGGACTCTGGAAATGGCAAAATTAGTTTGATTCCTGTGAATAGGGGATGGTTAGATTCTCTACCTGGCAGTCCATCTGCAACTGAGCACAAATCATCAAATTGTTTAGGTTGGAAAAGACCTTTAAGGCCATCAAGTCCAGCCATAAAATTGTCCCAGAAGTCAGAGCCTTGGAGAACTGGGCAGTTTTCATCTGTATGATACTGTTCATGCTCTCAAGAACTTCTGGTCTCTATAAAAAGAGGCAAATGAAGCAAGGATCTTTTGGGCTTCTGATTCCTCTTCCTGAAGACAAGAATAAGCTCCAGTTCAGCTCCCTGAACCCTACAGGCCACAACAGCAGTGCCAGCTCTACCCAATCCAGCTGTCCTCACTCTGGCATTTCTCTTGGGCACGTTTCCAGTCCAAGCCAAACCCTCCAAAACAAGGCTGGGTGGAAGGAGAACCTGAAGGGACCACCAGATACAGAGTATGGCTTGTGAAAGCACAGGCAAAGGTCTAGAGCTAATATTTACTGGGCATGGGGGAGGCAAAGAACTTGAAGAGGCCCTTGAAAGGTCCTCCCCCTGTTGGTCTTTGGCCTGCCAAGCCCAGGAGAGGGATGCTGAGGCTGCTGCATGATGCCAGCGTGGTGGGAAACGGCCAGGGTGTGAGAGCTGAGATAACAGGGTGGTAAAACAGTGCATAAAAAAGCACATTATGCTAAAGGCAACGGAGTAAAGTGCTGCAATGAGGCAATGGCCCATTAAAAGGATGTCATTTGCCAGTCCAGAGTCGTTTCCAGGGCTGTAAAACCTTTTGCTGGAATGAGTCAGAGCGAGCTGCTGGCTCGGAGCGGTTCCCATGCTGGGCTGGCAACCCAGCCTTGGCTGCCCAACGTGCCAAAGGGAATTGCTGATAGCCCCAGCTTTGGCTGGAGCTGTGGGGCTGGGCACCAAGCCTGGCCATCCCAAAGAAAAGCCACAGGAAGCCTCAGGGCGTTTGAGCTGGTCTTGGTTTTTCAAGGTGAGATGTTTCCTTTCCTAGAAATTCCTCTGGATGCTGGTTTCTCAAGCTGGAAATAGCACAAGGCCACTGACACTGTATTTTTTGTTTTTTCTTTTTCAAGAGTGGAAAAGAAAATATTCTCCCTTGTTTTCCTCAATGAAACAGAAACAATACAGCCTTGTCTGCCTTTGTTTTGATAGCTCCCATGCTGATGCACCAGCATCTCCTCTTGTGCCAGCACAGCTGTGGGAATACACGTAGCCCCTCTCTCTCCACTGCTCGGTGTCTTCTTCACAAGCAGAGCTCAAAACAACGTAGGCCCTATATTAACAATGGGATTTGTGTGTGCATATGAGAGGAGGAAGGGGGAGGAGCAGAATGACAGAGTTGTTTTTGCACGGCAAGGGCAAGATGTGCTAATTTGAGAACTCCCCCCTCTCCCCCTGCCCCCCAACAGCACCTCATAAATCCAGCCCACAAATCATTTGTCAGCTTCTAAGTGTAAAAATCAAATATCTGAAGATGGATGGAGGGGGAGAAAAAGAGAAAAGCATGAGGATATGAGTGCAATCATTCTTATTTAGGCAGGAGAGTGCAGCTCTGTGGATTTCCCCCATCTGTTCTGTTATACAGAACCAAATTGGAGTTAAATGTGCTTTTAGAATAAATCATTACGGCCTAAATTGAACATGATTTGCAGGGAAAATAAAGCCATATGTGTTACATCAATTTCTCATTTTTGCTCCATCCTGCTTGGTTGGATATGTGTCACACTCTGTTCCTAACTGGTGTGGCTCATGCTGGAAGTAGAAGGTGAAACAACATCTTCCAGAGTGGGCTCCATCCTTCAGCTGTGTTTCTAGGAGCCATGGGAATGCCTGTGGCTCTCACAGTTTACAAGGGACAATCTCATTCAAACTGGTGCAAAGTGGAAGGAAAATAGGACTGGGTCAGTCAGAACACAGCAGTGGAGCACCCAAAGCTGGGGGTGAGGAAAGGTGCAGGACTAAAAGAGAATTAAGACCTTATTCAATCAAGCAGAGCAAAATTGCACCAAACCATCAGTGTTTCTACTTCACCCCCTACAAACTCCAGGTTAGACCAAAGTCTGAAGGTGGTAAGAGTGGGTGATGTCTCTGGAGGAACAATTTCAGCTGGAATAGTTCTTAACAGAAGAACAAGCAGCTTTCCAAGAAAGAAACAACAGCAGGAAGGTCTCTGCAGACCCTGTTGTTCTATATTCACTGGTGGTTTAGGTGGTGACTAAATACAGTGGGGAACCCTGTTGGAGCTATTTAGCAGAGCACTGAGGCAATTTTTAAGCCATGATATATTCCAAAATGGGCAGGATAAACACTCAGAAGACTCAGAGGGCACATTCTCCACCTAAAAGCTTGTGTAGGGTAGGTATTATTTGGCATATCATAGTATTTTTTAACTTCTTAGGCTCCTTTTAGCCTTTGGCTGCTAAAATGATCAATGAAGTCGGTGCCAAGCGTTTGTTTCTCAGCTCAGATTTCACTGAGCAGAATGCAACTGGCTGCACAAAACCAGCACTCCATGAAATGCTCCCGTGGGTTGGATTTGTTTGCTCTTCAGCAGTTTCCCAGAAGCAAAGGGTGAGAGGGGGTTTTATCAGTATCTAAAGGTTGGGTGTCAAGGGGATGGGGTCAGACTCTTGTCAGTGGTGCCCAGCAACAGGACAACGGGCAATGGGCACAAGCTGGAACCCAGAAGGTTCCATCTGAATGGGAGGAGAAACTTCTTTGCTGTGAGGGTGGCAGAGCCTGGAGCAGCTGCCCAGAGAGGCTGTGGAGTCTCCTGCTCTGGAGAGATCCCAAACCCCCCTGGATGTGACCCTGAGCACCCTGCTGTGGGTGAGCTGCTGGAGCAGGGGGGTTGGACAAGATGATCCCCAGAGGTCCCTTCCATCCTCACCACTCTGTGATGCTGCAATCCAAGACTGTACCAATGCACAGAGTTCTGAGGGTTTGCACAGCCCCTCCATGAGCCTAAAGCCATCCCCAGCAGGCAGAGCAGCATCAGGCCCTGGTGGTGAGCAGAAGCTCTCGGTCTGCTGGCTCCTGGCCTCGTTTCCATCACTGTTCAGGAGCAAATCAAGTGCAGAAACTCTCTGATTGGGTTCATGCACCTGCCTTCGGCAGCATCAGCAGCTTGCAAAGCTCATCTGTCTGGATGTGGATAATTCACAGCCTCTTGACCCCTTATGCTATTAAATGCTTCACCTTGGCTTCCCCTGAGCACCACGGGCAGCTGCCTCAAACTGCTGATCCTGCCTTCCTCACAGCATGGAAAGTACCTCTGGTCTCTTGAGAAAACCCCTTGTTCTGTTGTATTGTTCAACGTATTGATTTTATCACACACAATGAAGCTGTGAAATGGCCAGAGCAACGTGTTGCAGGTCTTCTGGCTGACCTGGAGTGGACAAAAGGCCATCAGAGCTGCAAGGAGCCCACCTTGTCCTCTGGCTCCAGCACAGACACTCAGCCAGGGGAGAGTTAAGGAGGATGCAGGAATCTTCCTTCACCTCACATGCACCTGGGCATGGCCATGTGGCTAAGTAGCCCCAATCTTCCTTGCCCTCCTACTCAGTTCAGTTTGAGGCTCTGGTCCAGAAATGCAACCCATGCAGATATGCAACCACCACATGGGTTGCTCTGTCTGGACTTTGTGTTTCTCAGAAACCTCTGCTGTGAATGAGAACTCCCCAAGCTGTGAGCAGCCAACCTCTGACAGAGGAGACATGGAGACACCATGCTCCTGAGAAGGAGGGGGGAGGATGGACCTGCAGAGCAAGTGCTGCATCAGCTAAGGCCCATCACTTTGTGTTACAACGAGATGTTTTGCTAGGACAGGCACAGGGGAGGACAAAGAAGTCATAAAATCCTCATTACAAGAAAGGATGTTCCTCTTTTCTTGGCTGTGGTAGCGTGCAGAGCAGAAACACAATATTGCCCTCTAAAATATGGCAATGCTTGGGCACTTCAGAAAAATGAGACAAGGGCAGTTCAGGCTTTCTCTCCACCAGCACCCAGTGGAAAGCGTGGTGTGACCTCAATGAAAGGTTGGACACCCACTTTGTATTCTCAAATATCTCACTTTGCTGCTGCATATTATTTTCTGTGGCAACCAGGGAGGCCCTGAAGATCTGGCTACCTCTAATTAGGCACCAACATAATAATGACCTACTTTCCAAAGACATCGAGTGCTCGCAGCTCCCAGTAGATCTATGTGAACTTGCTGGATAAAAACCCCACACAGTCCTTTTTACAGTCACCTGTGAAAATACAACTGCAGCTGTTTCACGAGGGCACGATTGGTTTTTTGGCCCCTGGTGAAGTCCACAAAATTAAGCTTCCATCTTCAAGTTTTATTCAACCTCTGCGTTTCAATTGCTGCATGTGGAGAACTGGGGCTGCTGGATGTAAGTCCCACTTGTCCAGTAGCAATAGGAGGTTTGCTGTCCTCTTCTAACTGTTGGAAACATGAGCTTCACCCTCAAATCCCAGTTGCTTTTCAACATCTGAATATCACAGCACATCTGTTGGTGGAACTGCATGGTCCTGGTGGCTTTTTTTTTCCTGAGGAACACCCTCATGTCTTGGTCACTGCTGTGGGTGCATTTCTCATGTGTGAAATAATTCATTGAAAGGGTTAAATTAAGAAAGATTTCTCTGGTTATTGCTATGCTTTCTTACAAACAACACTTGTTTTTCCCAGTTCTACTTACTATTGGAGGTAGATTCAAGGAGGGAGGAAGATGCAGGTTCTACCACGTGGTAAGAAACTGGCATCCTGAATGTGGGACAATAACACTTGCTGTCTTAGTGTTAAGGAAATATTTCCCCCTGGCTGGATTGTGATGTATTTTTTTCCAGGAGAAACCCCTAGAGGGAACACTTTGCTAAGCCATATCCTGAATTACAGCACCTGAAGAACATTTCTCTATCAGCATATAGACAATAGGTTGCTAGAGAGTGAAAAGTTCCAGAGGAAAACTGTTTGAAGGTGAAGCAGTGATACGGGCAGACAGCAATGGAAAAATCAACAATTAGACTTGGCAAATAACTCTCTTGCCTCTGTTTTCAGCCACAACTCTCTGTTGGTGGCTTTCCACTGGCTGATGAGTAGGGAGGTGGTTGTACCCCTGGACTTGGCATTGGTGAGGCCACACCTTGACCACTGGGCTCAGTTTTGGGCACCTCAACACAACAAAGACACTGAGGTGCTGGAGCATGTCCAGAGAAGGGCAGCGAAGCTGGGGAAGGGTCTAGAGCACAAGTCTTGTGAGGAGCAGCTGAGGGAAATGGGATTGCTGAGCCTGGAGCAAAGGAGGCTCAGGGGAGACCTTCTGGCTCTCAACAACTCCCTGAAAGAGGCTGGAGCAAAGAGGGAGTTGGTCTCTTCTCCAAATTAACAAGTGATAGGACAAGGGGGAACGGACTCAAGTTGCTCCAGGGGAGGTTTAGGTTGGAGATGAAGAAAAACTTCTTCACCAAAAGGTTTATCAAGCATTGGAAGGGACTTCCCAGGGCAGTGGTGGAGTCCCCATCCCTGGAGGGATTGAACAGCCTTGTGGCTGGAGCAAAGAGGGAGTTGGTCTCTTCTCCAAATTAACAAGTGATAGGACAAGGGGGAACGGACTCAAGTTGCTCCAGGGGAGGTTTAGGTTGGAGATGAAGAAAAACTTCTTCACCAAAAGGTTTATCAAGCATTGGAAGGGACTTCCCAGGGCAGTGGTGGAGTCCCCATCCCTGGAGGGATTGAACAGCCTTGTAGATGTGGTGCTGAGGGACATGGGTTAGAGTTGGACTTGGCAGTGTTAGGTTGAAACCAAAAGGATTCTGTTAAAAAGAGACCCTTAAGGCAGCACATCATCAAGCTCCAAGAAGTTTTAAGTAGGTCCAGCCCTATCTGTGCCCTCCCTGCTGTGCATCTTCCACTCTTACAACCTGGTTACCTGAGCAGAGATTTATGCCCCGTTGATTTGTTTCTGTACAGCTGACAAGGCCAAAGAAAAGGGCAATGGGGAAATGAAATGGAAAATGTTTCCCTGACTGCATCTTTAAAGGCATCACTCCACCAACAGCAACAAATTAACTCTGGCAAAAATCATAACTCAAAGCCCCTTGGGCACGTGGAACAGTTTGTATCACAGTATGGGATGCTAGATTTTATATCTTAATATATACACACACGTTGTGACTGAAAAAGAGTTGCTGAGGGAACCATAACCTTGAATTATCCTGACTTATTCCAGCGTGCCAAACCTCAGCCACCAGATCACCAGCATGTGGGTTTGCCTGTATTTAGTGACAAAGAATATGCCCTGCTGCCTTTTGATGGCCAAGCCTTGTACTTGTACCAGAGTCGTCTTGTGAGGCAGCAGAAGAAGAGAGAAGAATCATTTTCAAGGATTCAGATCTACTGATTGCAAATATTTGCTGTGAAATGTGCCAAACCTCTCAGAATAGGTGCTGAAGGACAGAAATCAATTCAATTCTCTTTGCTTGGTTGATGAATAAGTACTAATAATTACAGCAATAGCTATTATTATAAAAAAACCCCCCAGTGTGGTCTCCTAGTGTTGAAGCTCCCTTGCTAACTACAATTCCTTCAGTGAATAGGGCTAGATTTTGGATCTAGAGTTTTCTGCCAGTTGAAGTGTCCATGAGACTGTGAGGGTGAGGTGTTATTGACCAAAAGGGAGAATTTTATAGCACAAAGCACAGGATAGCTGTTGCTTACCTGTGAAAATATTGCTGGGGTGGCTTTGGGGAAGTGTAACTTGCAGAGAGTCAAATCTAGCCCAAAGTCTATCCAGTCCTTGCTGCCCTGGAGGAGTCTCCAGGGAGATGTACCCCCTGAAAAGCTCACTCAGAATGGGACTAATCTGTTTGTTCAAAGTGAGATGTTTGGGGTGAGCTAGCAGCTGCATGGTGTGGCAGGTCAGGGGAGATCATGGAGGTGGAGGGAGCCCTCACTGGTTGCTGTAGCCTAGGGCAAGAGAGGACCTCTGCCTGGAGTCAGAGAAGGGAGTAGGTCTTATGACTTCTTCTTCCTGGGGGACACCCATCTGGAAAGCAGCTTGGTGAGAAAGGAGGTGAGGATCCCAGAAGAGGACCTCCAGAGGTCCCCTCCAACCTCAACCACTCTGTGAGTTCATGATCCTGCTGTTTCTGTAGCGTGCTGGGACAGAAGCCAAAGACCACCACAGCACGTGCCTCAGGGGAAGGAAGAGCTGCATGCCACCTTCATGGTCCTGAAGGTCCTAAAAAAACCTTTCTACAGGCTGTAGAGCACCCAGCATGAATCCAACACTGTCTGTTGTGTGGGCAACTCGGTCACCTAACAAGGGATGAAGAATGTACTGAAGAAGATGTCTTTTACATCTGCCTTTCCTCTGGAAGCACTCATGTCCATTGGTTGTTGGTTGGCAAGTTCTCACTAAAGTCTCCCATGACTCACAGTGTGCCAAAAAATAGATTCCCCACCTCCAAACCAAAACAATTCTTCATTAACCACCCACAAGAGCCAGAACACCACAGAAAATAAATCTCTGCTGATTTAAGCACGTGCTGATTTAGATCCTCTGCCCCCCAGACAAAACCAGGGGCTGGAATTTAAAGCAGCTTTTCCTCCTCTTTTTTTTAATTTTCTTCCTTATTTTCCCCTCCTCCTTTTAGTTTAGCTGGAAATTCACTGACTTGCATAAATTTGAACTTATTCCTCCCTTTGTGGCCACGAACATAAGCAGCTCTGACACGTGTGCTTGTTAAGAGTATACTTGCAGTGGAGTGAAATCATCTAATCAAGTCAAGGTTAGAGTAGGTCTGGGTTTACTTAGAATGGCTGTAAAATCATCTAAATGAAAACCTTGCAGGAAACAGTCACTTTCTTGGCTGATTTCTCAAGAAGTACCACAAGATTGTCTTACCTTATAATGTCACCTTTGCTAGTGCCACACGGGGAGGAAAGGGAATCGTTTGAGTCCAGGGATTCCAGAAGGAGCTGCTTCTCTGGATTTGTACTGTTCCCTGCACTGGCTGCAAGAGCAGCCTGGCTTTCCACAGCTTGGGAAGGGCTGAAGAAGGTGACCACCTTGGTGGGGACAATGGTTGTCACCTGCCACCTCGGTGCAGCAAGTGGAACAGAAAATGCCTCGAGAAAAATCCTTGGCTGACAGGAATCCTCTTAGTGTCAGGATCACTTTACACTGTCAAAAAACCTGTCCATCACAGCAGTAAAAAAAACCCAAGGAAACAAGAATGAATTATTTATTAATTATGAAAGAAACCCAACAGTGCACAGCTAAGAGCTTCTTTGTAAGGACTTCATAAGGTAGCTTCAATCATGATCATATGTTTCTAACAGAGAACCTATCAGCAGGTTGAAATCTTTGTTTCCTCTGCTCTCATAGTCCAGATAATTCTGGTTTTGATTTGTCAAATCGTTCCTGATCTGAGCTCTTGAGACACAATTCAACCTGAACCTTGGAAAAAACCCCAACCTATATAATTCTGCTTCCAAACCCTGCAGAGGCACCTAATCTTTGCTGACAGTTAAGCCCAAAATCTCTCTCCAAAGATCTGCAAATATGGGAAGTATTACCTCTAATCCTCACATTCTGGACCTATCTCTAATTGTACTAAAAATAGCAGAGCTGGGTGGTTTGATATAAAGTGTCAGGCTATGTAAACTACCCCGAAATTGGTTGGGATGATTCATTCTCCCAGTCCTCTCTCAATTCTCAAAGCTTGGATTTATGAAAACTTATTTAAAGTCAAACTCACACTGTTTTTTTTGTCTGGTGGCATTTGCCCTTCACCTCCAGCACTTCCAATCACCTCGAGCTTGGTAAGGTCCAGTGATCCTCAGCGTGTCCTTTGTGTGTTGTTGCAGCTCTTCTCAAAAATTTACCTTTTTCTCCTTCCTGACTTTCCATTACTATTGAAAAACTTCACTCAGTGCAGGACAAAAAGCTCTCAGCTTGCAAAGATGCTTTCTTTTTTTGGCTTGAGGTGGCCAAGAAATGAGGAACAGGGCTGCTCTCTCTGTCTCTTTCTCTCCATCCCAGAGAACTGGTT
>NW_008599487.1:0-6336 GCF_000691845.1 Merops nubicus
AGAGCAAAAAAGGGAGAAATAAAAAAAGAAAAGAAACAAAAGATAATAGAAGGAAAAAAGAAGAGAGATGATCACTCACTTTACACAGAAGTTATCATTTGCTATAGCAGAAAACAAAACCAGCAGTGTCCGTGTTGTTTGGGGGGTTTTCAAGTTGAAGTTAAACCACTGTTTCTTAAAAAAACAGACAGGGAATGGCCGTGGCACAGCCGTGTTTGAAAAGCCTTCACCAAACACATCAGGACCAACTAACTTCAACAGTTGCTCATGGCTTTCTCTGATTGCTGCCATACTTGAAGTTCCACTGGCTTACTTTAAAAATACCTTAATCTGCAAACATTTGCAGAAGGCGACAATTCCCCAGTGGCAATATACAAAGTTTAAATTGTTTAAGTAAATATAGGCACATGAATTGCAAATAATAAACTTTTCAATTAAGTGAAAACTAAGAAATACAAACAAACAAAAAAAACCCAAACCACCAAATACCCTGGTTTTGGTTTAGGCCTTGAACTTAAAAAAAACACCCCAAGGAACAAGGAAAAAAACCCAACCCCAAAAGGAACCAACCCAAAACCCCAAAACAAACAAATAAAAAAAAACACAAAGGAAAGGAAATTTAACTTGCCAGACAAAATAAAATGCAATTTATGCATGATCCTTTCTCCCCAACTAGTAACTGCCACTTGTAAGCAAGCCTTTAAAAAATACATCACTTTAAAGCTTTAACTGCATGGTACAAACACAATTTTTACTTTCTTCTAAAAGGGGCTCATGAAAATAACGATAACTCAGATTCTGGAGTTGTTCAATGTGAGCTGAAAACCTTCTTGTCACGGAAAATATGCAGCTGATATTTAGAAAGGTTTTCCTGTAATTAACTCCCCCTTGAGGATTTTAAGTTAGCAGCAGTAAAATTACCAACAGCATACTAATACACACCACATGCACTGTTACTCAGTGGTCTACCAGCATTCTCTTGAAGATCAAAAAACATTAAATAGAACAAAACCATCCCAGGGATAAAGTCAAAGTTGTTGGGTTTGGGGTTTTTTTTTGGTTGTTTGGTTGGGGTTTTTTTTGTTAATCTAGACAGGCAAACTATATTTCTTGTTTCAAAACCCCATCTGCACTGGACATTCCAAAAAATTTTCCTTCCTCTGCCACAATCTGTTTGTTATGCTGAAAACACTATTTCAAACTAGCCTTCTACCTGTTCTCATTTAAGATTGATTTGAGCCCCAAGATCTAAGCTTAATGCTTTTATACTTGGCACAACTTGTGCAAAATACTAGGGTGTGCTTCAGCCTTCTCATCTACTAGTAAGAAAATATAAAGCCAGTATGGGAACTTCCAAGCCAAAGACAACTAGGTAACAGAAACGTGCACCTCCTGCCTCCTCTTCAGCACTTACTCAGGTTTTCCTTCCCCAGCTAATGACATTATGCTGATTTTAAAAAAAAATTCATCTTCTGTAACTGCCTTTTTCAATAAAGGATCTTAGGCTCGAAGTTATTTTAGCCCATTTTTGTAACTATTTGTCATCTCTTTGCATGTGCCAGTTGCTCACGTCTCCTGACAGGCATGGAAGCTGTGCCCAGCCCCAGGGAGATGCAGAGCCTGTCCACACACCTGCAGCTAGGAGCTGCAGGAAGGCAGGAACACATCACACTCTGAACCAGAATCTGCCTCTTCCATCCCAGCTTGAGTAAAGCACTACGCCTGCAACCCCCACACAGGCTGATGTGAGGGTCTGTGCAGAGCTGCCTATGTCCCACCTGGAGCCACCTATTTTCTGTGGATAAAAGCACTCATGTGGGTCTAACTCTCCTCCTACATTTCCTGATTAGAGACATGTCTGATGGAGCATGACATCGTGTGACATACTCAGTTTACACGTATGCACACAGGTATATTACACTGTGTGTCTTATTTCGGGTCCCAAAACCTGCTCTGTCATCTACTAACCCAAACTATTGTCTTGTTCTTGCTGTGATTGGGAGCTTCTGGCTCCCACGCTGCAGAACTAAGCAAACATTGACACCTTTTCAAGATCAAGACCTCCAGGCACAGCCTGTGCATGGCACAGGACACAGCAGCCTGCTGGCAGAGTATTTATCTAGCACAGCAGCTTCATTATTGTAATTCATTAGTGCAATCCACACAATCCTTCCTGAACTCAGAACACTCAGTTTCTTCAAGTAGCTTTTTGCAAAGAGATCTTGCAGATGCACAGGGTCTTATTTAGTCCAGCTAAATCTTTGGAACACTTGGGTGTAAAAATAATAGTTCAGCTTACATTGCTGGAGAAGCTTAAGGCATTCATAGAACGAGGGATTAAGTTGTTTACAGCTTAATCTTGCATGCAAAATACAATTTTTTAAAGCCATTTGAAAAAGAAAGTAGCAGAAAGCATTATACAGAAGGTATCATCAATTCCTTTTTTTTGAATGTCTCATAAATACGTCAGGAAAAGCAATTCATGGAAAAGATGCTTTAAAAACTCCTCACTGTCTGTTTTCTTGTTTGTTTGTGTGTTTTAAAAGAGCTCCCAGAAGCCTCCCTCTTCCTATTGGTTTTAAAAGATAACGATGGAAAAAATGACCACTTCCACATCAGAGTTTTCAAATACTATTTTTAAGGCTTCTTTTCCATCCCTTGAGTTGAGGGAAAGAAACCTAACCAGCCAGTTGCACTACTGCAGGTCATCAGCTGCTGATCCCTGGCAGCCACCCTGAACTCTGCCCATCGCTTTGATGGAAATGCTACAGATTGTTTTAATCCCCCTCTTCCCAAGTTTTTAACAAATGTCAGTAAAAAGCAACAAATTCTCTGTTAAAAAACTTGCTAAGGTGATTTCTAGCAGCTAAAGGTTCTTCACAAAATACTGTATTTGGGGGTCAATCTAAAAATACTATCAGGTTTAAAGAACTCATTTTTTTTTGCATCTGGATACTTGAGTATTTTGGTTTCATTTCTAAACAATGGGTGAAAAGGAGCAAAGGAAAGAGTTAACTCTTTCCAGCTCAAACTTCTCCTACCAAGCCACCTTCCCATCACTCTCCTTCTCCCACAATACACCACCAGGCTGACTTTTATAAATAGCCATTTTCTAAGGGTTTTTTATCCACACACACACCCCCCTTTGAAAAATTACCTAAAGCCTTTTTTTCCCAAGCAAGTTAATGTGAACTTGGGAATGGCAATTAAATTGTCAGAATTAAAAAATTTGTTTTTAACTAGAAGGTAGCCAGAAGTATAGTCATGGGGCTGGTATTGATTGTCTGAACAGAGAACATTAGTCTTCAGGTATTTATTCTGCCACCTCTGCACCAGAGGTTCTCCTTCAAATCAAATCAATCCCTGGAAAAGATTGGTTCTTGCTACTAAGAGACATAACTGGGCTGCAACAGAGCTGATTGCTGCTGCTGTTCTCCCTGGGTTTCACTGAGCAGGATCTAGGCTTCCCCTGCTTTCCGAGTAATTCTCCAGCTGCAAGTTGTGCTCTTGCCTGGACTGAGCTCTCTGGGGTGGAGAACACATCTGATTTTGTTTGAGAGACACCAAGCAGTTCATAAAGTGTGTCTGCTAATGAAAAGTGTGCTAAAATCCATGCTCTCAAGCGTGGTCACTGCGACAGTAGTTTCCCACTCTTCAGGCGTTATTTTCCTGTCTCCCTTTGGGCAAAATCCCTCACGGCCAATTTCAGGGTTTGCTTTTGCTCTGTTTTGTTTTGAGAAAAGCTTAAGTAGGCAGTAGGGGACCTTTTAATCATGATTTTAAAATTCTTTTGCTTCAGACACATGTAAAATGAACTGAAATAGAACTAATGATAAATTTTTGATAAGAAATTATAAAGTACCAGGGCAAATATTCTGCAAATTCTACGTCATGTAAATAGGGCCTGGAGGTCTGGTTCCAAAAATCTGAAATTCTGTGGATGATCAGGCTTGAAATTGGTTCATATCAACAGTTTATAAGCACAATTCAGAAAGAAATAGATCAAGTGACCACTCCAGTTGACCTTCCTAAGAACTGTAGCTTCTGAGACTTAAAAAAAAACCCAAATCAAAGCCACCACACCAAAAAAACCAAAGGAAACCAGAAAAAAACCCAACCACCTTTGTATTCCTATGCAGGATATACAGTTTCCAGTTCAACTTGAATTTGTACTTTGGTCATATTTTACACCTTGCCAGTGGAACCCTTGGAACAAGACAGTTGTGTACACACACAGATAGCAATTATCTATATGTTGAGAAATCACAATAAATAACGACTTACGGTAAACTAGAATATTCACTGGGTAGAGAAAGAAACAGAATGGCAAGAGAAAACAAAGGCAGCATGCAATTAAATTGAGAATAAAAGAAAATTAAGAAAATAAATACAATAGAAGCTTGTTAAGGATGTCAAATTCTACACAGAAAGGCAGACAGAAAACAGCTCTATTTAAATTACCAGGGTTACTTTCCAGCTACACTTATCAGCTGCCTATGAAATAGGGCTACTTTTATTCACTCTTTTTTTGTACTGAAAAAAAATTGTGCTCCTGTCAATTAAAAACTGAGTATGAGCCACAGACCTTGATTAGCATGGACTAGTGAAAATATCATGTTACTATGAAAGATGAATTGTTTTATTAGTGTGTGTTCACTTATGGAAGAATTAGTAGATATGTAGATAGGAGCTCTGTTTTGCAGTAAAAAAAACCCAAACATTTTCAGTATTTTGATAAACAATATCAAGGTTAAAAATATGAGAAGCACAAAAAACTCTGAGGAGATCTATTTAATGTACACGTAATATTAAAGGGAGGCAGTTGTTTATCCATGAAGTATTAAAAAGAAAACCTCGTGCCCTTAATGTCCATGGCACAGAAACAACACAGAGCATTAAGAAGAATATCAAGATTAGATACAAAAATATGAGAAGTACAAAAAACTCTGAGGAGATCTACTTAATTTAATGTACATGTAATATTAAAGGGAGGCAGTTGTTTATCCATGAAGTATTAAAAAGAAAACCTCGTGCCCTTAATGTCCATGGCACAGAAACAACACAGAGCATTAAGAAGAACAAGCCCCAAAGCAAGAAATGGGTTAATTAATTCTACATCTTGTTCCTCTTTCTATAGGCAGAGATGTAGGGCTCTACATAGGTTGCTTTCAGATCACTTTATTGACTATTCTCTGTATGGTCATTTGTTTTAGAGGACTGATGTCACATTTAGCATTCTATCAGCTGACATATTGTAGACATTTTCTCCCAGAAATGGCTCTTTAAGGCTGAGTGCAAGAGGTTAAGATGCCTGATGGAAACGAACTTTACGACAGCGATGTTCTTCTGTATTCATAAAAGAACTGTAATAATTTCAAATTAGCTTAAAGCTGATGCCTCCACATAGAGTACGTGTATGTAGGTGTGCATACATGCATGAATTCACAGGCTAAAGAAGAAAAAAAATCTAAATTTAAATTCCTCTATTCCATGACGTGCACCTTCAAGGTGAACTCAGCTTTAATTATAAGCAAATTATTTTTAAATATAACGTTTTCCTACCCTATCAATTTATCTTCATCAGATGGCAAAGATACAATACCTAGGCTAAATCCCAAAGTTCTCTAGCGTTGGGTGGTTGATTTATTTGTTTATCTTTTTGGTTTGTTATAGAATTATCAAACTCATTATTGCATTTCTCTAGAACAGACTCGTCAGCGTGGAGCTGAGTGATGCATGATAATAAAATGGGGGAAAAAAAACTGTTAAAAAAGTGAAACCTCCCTTTTTATAATTTCCAGGTAGAAATCATCATTACCATTTCCTCCCTGAACAATACGTTTCAGCACTTGTTACTATTTCTTTTGAAAACTCGAGGGCTTCAACATAAGCCAAGGTCTCAACAGAGTGTAGGTTTAGGAGTGCTGTTGTTCTCTCACTGTCTCTGTCACGACAGGCAGAGCTGTGCTGAGGCTGACTGAAAGAACTGCTGGGGGTTTCCGAGCAGGAAAGATCTCCTGAAGTTACTGAGGTATGAATAGGTCATTTACTGCAAGACAGCGTGCCCGGGGATTAATGGCAAAACTGCAGCCCCTCTTTTCCCTGCTCGGTGGGAGCCACGGCTGTAACTGTCCCGTGCCGAGCAGCACAAGGTGCCAGCTCAGCGGCGCTGGGGTGGGGAGCCTCGGACGCCGCAGCAGCGACGCTCAGCTCGCCTTTGCACCCACAAACGCCTCGGGGGGGGGATTGCCCAGCACCTGGCAGGGCCCAGGCTGCAGCCCGTGCCGCCCTGGGCAGCGGCAGCCCTTCCACTGACCGCGTTCTCCGGCGGCTCGC
>NW_008599488.1:0-31292 GCF_000691845.1 Merops nubicus
ACAATAAAAGTGGTTTAAACCGCCACACATACATACCTGTTACCTCTTGGGGTTCAGTATCTTTTTTGGGGATGTCTATGCTTCCTTTATTGCTGTTTTATGAGTTCTGTGAATCCATCTGCAGTGCAGAGCCCCTCAGCAAGCATTACTGACTCATGGCAGTCCATTTTCTGTCATAACAGTGGAAAAGAGAAAAGGGGTCTCACAAATCTGCAGAGGAGATGTAAGCAATGTTGACTTCTAAGGTTACTTCTAAGAGCACTGTTCAGCTCATATAATGAGTTGTGCATGCTTTAGCATTCAGATATGTCAGTCTTCCCTAGCTAGTTGTGATGTATGATGGTAAGTTATATTTCCAATATGCTCTAAGTCATTTGGCCACTGGGGTGGAACAAGTCGTTTGATGTTGTACTGTCATAATATTTTAATGGTTTTAACATGACGCCAAAACCACACTGTCTTGTTGACAGTTTTCTATTACAAGTTTATAATGTATCTAAGTGCATGTCTTGGTAATTGGCTATAATTTCATCAGCAAACTGAAAAGTTTATGACCTTTTCAGCCTTTTTTAATTGCTACAATTTATTAGTGAGAAACCATCCTTCAATGAACCTGAACAAATCGTGAGCCATTCCTGGAAATTTTTAAGAAATAGCCAATGACAGCAGAGTGAATTTCAAGTTGAGCTTGAGCTGGCTTGGCTGAAAACATGTAAGATGCACACCTGACTCAGTCCAAGCTATAGTAATTAAATTAGCTCCTTCCTTTGGCTGTTCAGTTTCCTGCTGTCCAATAAAATTGCTGAAATTATTCAATATGGCAACATTATTGACTATAAGAATATCATATTTATGGAATAGGAGATAGAATTATAATTGTATTTTAACAAAAATTGTCATGCCAGTTACTAGGGCTTAAATGAAATATGATTCCTTTATTGTGCAAATGGCCTGGAGTTAGGGAACTTTGGAAATTACAGGAAGCTCTGTTCTGTCATGACACCACTTGCTGATCTATGGCAAAAGGGAATAAATAATAATTATTAATCTCTAGATCCCATAAAGCTGGCCTTTTGTTTTTAAAAGCATCATTAGAAAAGGAAACAAGATAGGAGACTCAAAAGAAAACCCAGAGAACCTGTAAGAGGAAACAAAAGTGAAGTCAGAAAGAATGATGGCAATTAAAAAAAAAAAAAAAACAAAAACAAAACAAACTAACAATCATAATACAGATTTTTCAATTATTATCAAACATCTACCATTGAAAAAAAAAAAAAGTCTTGATCTTTAAGACTGACAATTTGAAAGGCACAAGCTAATTCATAACCCTACGGTTACATCATTTTCTCTAACATTCAAACAAGTTAAGAAACTCATGAAGGAATACATGTACAACATGTATAAGGAGAACTGCTGGTGAATAACAAATATGATATCTTAGAAAACGTTCTGTATCACTCAAGAAAGGACACGGTAAAGCTCCTGTGATCTGGACAGCAAGACATGGAACCCTCCCGCCTAGCAGAAACAAGCTCAAATCCCCATTGTAATCTTCTGGCTAGCGGACAATTGTGAATTAAGAGGAAGTCTCTAATCTCATTTATTATGCCCTGGAAATGAATGAGTAAATTATCACAAGTCTGTATAACTAACACAAACAGCTTAAGGGCCCTCAAGGGCCTTAAAAGCACTACCAGATTCACCAGCAGATCTTTTAAATTACACTTCACACAGCAGCTTGACCTTTCTAGCATTTGCTGTATGATTTTAATCCCATTTTCTGTCACTGAAGACTCCATAGATAAGCCTTCAGCTTTAGTTTCTTAAAGCTCTATCAGCCTGGGTGAAGTCAGCTCTCTTAGGCTATTTTTAACACAGTTGCCTCTCTTGCTGAGCTCATAAATTTATTAACAGGGTTCAATTCTTTCGGGGTTTATATGTTGGTGCAAAATGAGGCTTATGCAATCAAAAAATCTCAGTTGTCAGGTGGGTAAAATTCAGGTAGTGATGGAGCTCTGGCCTGGTTACTGCATGATACATGACACAGACTCTGTTAATCCAATCTCATCTAACTGAGTTGTGAATCCATCTCCCTTCTTAAACTCTTCAGAAGGGCTACACCCACTCTGTACTGGGCACAGCAGGAGAAATGCGAGGCAGGTAATGATCTGTGTATTGCAGTAGTATTTTGGAGACTTCTGAGGAAATGTTCCGTATCCTGCTGTAAATGTTTGATTCTGCTGCAACAGTCACATCCTCAGTCCCATGCTTTGATTAGGTCATACCTCTATTCATCTGCCTGGACTGAATGCCCATTCTCTGTAGTGTAAATACTGAGACTTTACACTCCTCAGGGAATATTAAGGCATACTTCTACTTATTAAATAATGAAAGGTAAATGTTGGCCCATGTTTCATCAACAGCACCAGCCTGCATAGATACGTTTTTCAGTTTAGACACCAGTCTTCTCCTGGCTGGTTTTGTGCTAGGATGGAAAAAGTGTATCTTGACTGGGTCTTCAAATCTTTCTCAATTTTCCTTTGAACAGCTCTGCCTGAACGTTCACCTTTCCTAACCTGCACACAAGACTTGATTTCTGGATTAAGCTGCAGATGTTTTGTAAGCCATCTGCCACAGTAATCTGTGGATTCTTCTGCACTAATGGACTGCTACTATGCATAGCTGTTTTATATCGTCTTATTATAAGGTTTTGGGCACCGGATATATTGTTACATTGTGTGGGATCCTAGTCCAAAAACTGAATTTTCTGCAAGCCAGAGCAGTAAGAACTGCATCAGCAATGACCAAGAAAATAGAAAGATGCAGTTGCTTGGCTGTATCTTTAAATTTACCAAGCAACTTTAATTCTGACAGGGAGGACAGAAGTCTACTTTCTGATATGTGCAAAGGAAAATATCTTTCTTCCAGTTTTAGCTTGGTTTTCATTGTCCTATTTGTAATGGCTAAGCATTTTTCTCAGCCATGATGGTGCCTCGGACTATTAGAGATATGTCCTGCCTGTGTGGAATGAAAGACAAAGACAGCCAAACACACAGCATTACTTAGTGATCCTGTGTGCTCCTTGTGTCTGAAACAAATGGCTTAAGGTCCCTTCTAGCCAGCTGCAGTTAATGTGGTGAAATATGGCCCTAATATAATTCAGCTGCTTTCATTAATAAGAAAGCAATCATATCCCCTAAATGATGTTGTGGGATTTTAATTTTTTAAAATTATTTATTTTTCACTGAGAAGGAAGCTAGAACAGTTATTGCTTGGGCTTTTCAGAAC
The DNA here is from genome assembly GCF_000691845.1 of Merops nubicus. Lineage (NCBI taxonomy): Eukaryota > Metazoa > Chordata > Aves > Coraciiformes > Meropidae > Merops > Merops nubicus. The sequence goes on from NW_008599488.1 coordinate 3,289, forward strand.
TTGTTAATTTATACTTGGCTCTCTTACCCTCTGCCACTTGACAACACTTAGACCAGAGTTCATTTGCAAATATTCCTAGTGTTTTGATCTCTAATCAGTCCTCTAGTTCCTTCGGAGGAGGAAAAAAATATTGCTGGGAGTTAATATATGACTTATGCTCTGTTCAACTAAAGCAGGCAGATGACCCTAACAACATTGGCTAATATGTGGGCAATACAAACTTGCATCATGGCAGGAAGATGTTCAGCAAAAAGATGAAATTGGAAAGAGATTTTAATTTGTTTTTTCCACTATCTTAATGTAATAAGCAAAGCAATTTTGGACAGCAGGTTGAACAGTCTACAAATGCAGTTTATCAAAAGCAGAGGGATTTAATGAGAAATTGTGGTGTAGGGGTCCTTTTAGATTTAAAGAAGGGCTGTACAGTAAAGGTCCATTTACTTTAGCTATTGGCTTTGCTGGAGACCTCCATTTAGCTGTGCACTAAATTCTCATTTAATGTACTTGTTTGGGAAATTGTTATTTTCATCACTTGTTAATCTACTTCTCTAAAAAAGAGTGGATGGACTCCTTATGTCATTCTCACATGTTTTGATATTCAGAGTTTAGCAGCGTTAGGGTCCTCAGTGCTGATGAAGTATTAAGGTTCTAGGACTTCAGTCTTGAGTCCAGAAAGCATTAAGACAGTCACATTTCATATCTTAACTCATGCAAGTCCATTCCAGAACTATCTGGCTGCCTCTGAATGAAGTTTCTGCATGATAGCATACAAACATGGAATCACAGAATGGCTTACATAGGTTGGAAGGGACCCTAGAGGTCATCTAATCCAGCCTCCCTGACATGGGCAGGGATGCCTCTCAACTAGACTAGGTTGCTCAAGGCCACATCCAATCTGGCCTTAAAACCCTCCAGGGAGGGAACATCCACAACCTCTCTGGGCAATCTATTTCAGAGTCTCATCACCCTTGTGCTGAAGAGCTTCTGTCTAAGATCTAGTCTAAACCTACTCTCCTTCAGTTTAAAACCATTTCCCCTTGTCCTGTCACTGGACACTCTTGTGAAAAGTCACTCTCCAGCCTTCCTGTAGCTTCCCTTCAGGTATTGGAAGGCAATTACAAGGTCCACCCAGAATCTTCTGTTCTCCAGGCTGAACAGTCCCAGTGCCCTCAGTCTGTCATTGCAGCAGAGGTGCATAGCAGGTGTAGGGCTGCTAAACCAGAATTATGTCCCTTTTATGGTGGGGACACCAGAACTGCCATATACACTGAGCAGTATTCAACGTGGAGTCTCACAAGAGCAGAGTAAAGGGGGAGAATCACCTCTCTCAATCTGCTGGCCACATCCCTCTTGATGCACCCCAGGATGCAGCTGGCCTTGCAGGCTGCATGAGCTCACTGCCAGCTCGTGTGGAGCTTCTCATCAATTAACACCCCCAAGTCCCTCTCTACAGAGCTACTCTCAACTAACTGTATTAAATTTGTAGTTGTGCCTGGGACTGGCCCGTCCCAGGTGCAGGACCTTACACTTTGACTTGCTGAACCTCATGCAGTCTGCATTGGCCCATTTCTCAAGCCTGTCAAGGTCCCTCTGGATGGCCTCCCTTCCCTCAGGTGAGTCCACCGCACCGCACAGCTTGGTGTCACCGGCAGACTTGCTCAGGGTGCACTCAATGCCACCAACCATGTCACTGACAAAGATGTTCAATAGCACTGGACCCAGGACAGACCCCTGAGGAGCTCCACTCGTCACTGGTCTCCACCTGGACTTGGCGACGTTGATCACAACCATTTGAGTGTGACCTTCTAGCCAGTTCCTTGTCCACTGAGTGGTCCATCCATCAAGTTCGTGTCTTTCCATCTTAGAGACAAGGACATCATGCGGGACAGTGTCATATGCCTTGCACAAGTCCAGGTAGATGACCTCAGTTGCTCTTCCCATACCTACCAGAGCTGTAACTCTGTTATAGAAGGACACAAAATTAGTCAGGGATGATTTGTCCTTAGTGAAGCCATGCTGGCTGTCACCAATCACCTCATTATTTTATATGAGCCAATAAACTTAAAAAACAATGCTTAATATCATCCAGTAGTCCATAACCATGTTACTTGTTGAAATAAATTTTAAATCCTCTGAATTTCTTTCCTAGGTCTGTGTGCCTTGGTGCTCTGTTGCTAACAATGATGCTAAAGGTCACTTTGCATGAATCACTCCAGTGTGCTGTGTCAGCTGCCAGTCAAATCCTAGGTCTGCTTTTGGTGAAACCTGCCACTTAGACCTGCTCTGAGGAAAGAATATGAATGGAAAGAACACGAAAGAACTGCTGGTCACCAAATTACCTCTCTTTAGTTTCTGAAAGTTTTCTGCTCAGCAGATTTATGACTGTGGCACACAATAAGGACTTGCAGCTGAAGAGAGTCAAGTGCTGTTTTAGATGAAAGGCTCGGTTTTCTTTTGACGGATGTGTAAATGATGTAGGCAGGGCTTAGCTTTTCTGGCTCTTAGCTGCTCATGAGAAGACGTAGCTAAAGGAAATTATCTGTACTGAAAGCTTCATGCTCTCTTCCCTCATGCCATGCCTGGCAGGAAGCAGATGTGGAGAGGTCCATGCCACTGCCACCAGATGCACAGTACCTTTTTTGTTCTCACACAAGGTCCTAGCTCTACAGCCACTGTCCTGGACTACTCCAGTGTCCTTGCCTTGGGCCTGACTTCTAGTTATATTGCTTGTTCCCTTTGAAGTTAAGTCCAAATTGCTTATGCTACATTTGCTGCAGTAATGTGGCATGCAATGTTTTACTGATAAATTGAGGGCTTGGAAGGCAAGCAGTGAAGTTAATCACTTTGATCTTGAAAGACAAGATTTAAAAATTACCGTTGGAACACATTCTGATACAACAAATATTTTATTTCCAGGATTATCAGTGTATCAAATTTACCAGAAAGCTGCACTGCAGAAATTACCTTCCCACTGCTTTTCAGCCAGAGAAAGTGAAGCAGCATACTGGTTTAGGACCTTTAATTTTGCCAAAATTAATTTTGCCATCTCCAAAGAGCTCCACACAGCTGTCTGCCAAATGTTCATGCCTGTTCTGGGAAGCCGTTAGTTCTAACATGTTTATGAAGAACTGGGTAAAACAAGGAAGAGTGCAAACGTATTCTTCCTGCAAAACAAAAACCACTTGCTCGGTGCATGCAAACACTCTTTTCCAAATCCCCACATTTTGTGATCATGCAGAATTTCAGGGATTCGGAGGATGCACCTTAAGAAATGGCCAGGGTCACAAAACCTCGGTGTTTCTGATCTGGTTGTGATGAGTCATTGCTTGTTGTTAATGGAACGCTTAAAAGAGAAAAATGAGTCATCTTGTGCAGTAGCAGGCAGGAATGAAATTGCCTCTGAGCATTGTATTACAGGGAAGTAAAGCCAGGGAAATCCTTTTAGTGCTGCAGTAAGAGCACACAGATTACAGGTACTGAATGCTAAATGGATCAATCACAAAGTCCGGGAGAGACATACAGCTCTTGGTGTTAGCCAGAAAAAGAATTTTGTCTAGAATGTCCTAGATGACCTCTCAGTAGGAAATCATTTATACTTGGGTGCAGTTCAAGTTAGTAAAATGAAGATCTTGTCCAAGATAGCCAGGATGATCTAAAAGCAGTCTTTGTGATAGCACAAAATCTTATCTCAAAGTACTTTCAGATCATGCTTAAGTTCAATTTTTAAAGAAAGAGCATAATGGAGATTTTTGTGGCAAGGAATCACCAGCTAGTTGTTGGAACATGGTGGAGATCCTCTGGGCAGCTTTAAAGCTACCCTTGTACCTTCTTGATCTTGATTTGCAACGTAAACTGCACAGTCACTTTGTGTAAATTAGCACCTGCATAACTCCTTAATGATTTCAGGGTTGCCTAAAATCTGTATAATGTTACAGATTGAAACTTGTGCCTCGTACTTTCTCCATCTTGTCCTGTGACAAGAAAACATGCTTGTTTCACAGAATCACAGAGGGGTTGAGGCTAGAACATACCTCTAAAGGTGGCCTAGTCCAACCCTCCTGCTAAAATAAAGGTCAGCTAGAGCAGGTTGCTTAGGGCTGTGTCCTGTTCAGTTTTGAACATCTTCAGAGATAAAGAATTCACAGTCTCTCTGGGCAACCAGTTTCAGTGCTTGATAACCCTCCAAGTAAGTAATTTTTCCTTTGTGTTTTCTCACTCTGTAGCTTTTAAATGTTTCCTTGAATCTTTCTTCTTACATGTACTGTCTATTTCTAGCTGAACTAAACCGAGGAGGGAGTATCAAAATTGCTGCAGATGCATTGTTCCTCAACAATACAGGCTGGTGTTCTGTGCCTTACTCAAATGTTTTATCAGTGACTTAAGGGATAATTCATGAGAGGCTTTTTCATGTTGCCTATACGAGAGCTGCACAGACTGCGCCACAATCTATCAGGCAGCCTGACCTATGTCATGATGAATTTCTGCAGCTGCAGCAAGGCCATTAGTACCGCTAAATATAGCCACCTCGTAATATGGAATTATTTTTTTTGCTTGTGGAAGGCTCCATGTATCTATGGGTCTTGTGACTCCTTGCAGTCTGCTCAGTGTAGTGGTTCAAGGACGTCTGGATTCTGATCCAATCTCTGACTCCTACAGTACGGAAGTGCCTGTGAAAGAAAGCTCACACTGCCTTTCTCAGGCCTGACCTGTCTCTAGAGTAAACAAGGGCAGGTGTGCTTTTTCCTGATCTCTGTCATGGCCATGAAAAAGCAAATCCACCTGAATTTTTAAGCCACTTTTTTCAGGCATGTAATTCTTTTGCTGACCACATAACCCAATAGGAAACATATTATCATCAATAAGCAGCATACAAGCCATATCCCTCCCTACAATTCCAAATCATGCATGAAGGATAAGAGGTAGCCAACCACCAGGGGAACAAAAAGGTTGATATATTCTCTCACAGTGCAAGACACAGTGAAGACAGGAGAGAACCAACCGAGGAACCAGGTGACGAGTGCAATTTCAATTGCACAGCCACGACCATAAGAAACAGTACCATTATCACAGATGTATTTCTCCCTCTGCTCCCTGCAGTATTGGTGTCCCACCATTACTAGGAGCTCTGCCCAAAATGGACAGCTGGGCAGCCCTTCCAGTAACTCAAAATCCCATAGCATATTCACTACATAGGCATGCCCTCCTCCTCACTGCAGGCAGAACCAGCCTTTATGCTGTTAACTTTAGAGGCACAGCACCTGATGTTAATGCCAAGGGAGGGGGACCTGCTGGTTATCTCCTAAGTGGTTCGTACCCAAGGCTGGCCAGGCCCTGGGGGGAAACCCGTCAGGAAGGTGTTTCCTGCCTGGTTGTGGACATCATCCACATATTAACCCTGATTCAGGGCTGGGGGCTTAACCCCAGCACTTCAGTAGTGCATTCCAATCTGCTATGTTCTCATCTGTGTCCAAGCTGGTGGTTTGTGCAGCCTTATTCAGGCTGGTAACACACCCTAGGTCTGCCCTGAAGGGTCCCAAGTAAGACAGAGGAGTCCTATGTATCTCTGCCATCAAATGCTGGAATGACAGACTCCCAAATACAGATCGTGCTAGTGCCCTGTTTTAATAAGTGAATTTTTTTCTTTAGCAGTGGCCAATCATTGAAGTTTTATAAGGAGACACAGTAAATAGGCCATTTGAAATCAGCAGTTATGTGATAGTTGTACTACCAGGACATTCAATGTCTGGTTTATGTTACCACACAGATGTCAGATGTTGCCTGACAATTTTTATCTTACTAATATTACTGTGCTGTATTTTCTATTTTTTTTAATTTCTTTTTCTATTTTTCTTTTTCCTTATTTCTGTGATGTCATAAGGAGAATTTAATGATGCTGAGATGTGCAAATAAAGCTACATTTTCCTTTATATCCTCCAACTTTGTGATAAAGGAAATGGGTGTAAAGTGTTTAATAAACCTGGGGTTCAACAGACAATCCTTGATCAGCTGGCCTGGCTGCTGTTTGAACCGAGAGGAATACAGGTTTCAAGTTAGGATCTAATGTAATCTAAGCTCTGTATGTGGAATTTTGTGAAATATTTCCCTAGGTGTAAGTCAGCCTTTCTGAGATAAATTTACACCGACCTCTGTAATTGACATAATTTGCCTAATATAACTGAAGTATCTTAGCCTCTTTGGATCACGAGAGCTCTTTTATAGTCTTTAGGAGAATAGTTTCAATAGATTCTTTATTTAAAGAAATTTACAAAGCTACTTGTTTGACTGCAATCTTCTGATTATATTCACCAGCTAAACACATCACCTGAAACCTGGTGTTCAGGTTTGCATACGTGTGGAGTATTGGAGTACTGGAGTGGCTTCTGCAATTGCTGGAGCTGTAGCAGAAGGGAAAACAAGCCTGGACACCATCAGTACTTGAAGACACCCTGGATATTAATTTAGAAGAAGTTACACTACCCCAGTGGTGGTGCTAGGTAGTCGCTGTCTATGGCAGGCTTACAAGCAGAAAAACCCAGTGGAATGTATGCAAGTATGTGCCATATTACTAGCATTAGCAGCAGATGTGACTCATAATAATTACTCCTTTCCTGGCAGCTTTTCAGAAACACTGGTGAGGAGAACTCATGCAGAACCTACATGGGCTTCAGAAGATAGGACTTCAGGGCTCGCTTTTGTCTTCTAAATGGGGACAGGGATCTTTCCTATCTCCCACCCTTTTTGAGAGTTTAGGCTGAAAAACTCTTTCATGACAGAATGTGGTTTGTATTACACATACCAGTCTGGGCACCTTGTGCAAGCTAGTGGAAAGTGGTTACCTCTGAAATTCTTCTTCAGTAGTTTCTGCAGTGGCTGTCTTTTGCCATTATTTGGGAAAAGGCAGGACAACAGCAAGAAGAGGAGCACAGGAGAGCTCTCTGTTCCAATACAGCATTCACAATATGAAGCACAATCTGACCTGGGAACAAGTTACCACTACAAAATACTAACTGCGTGACAAGTAGTAGAAAAGTACATTTAATTTTCTTTTGCTGTATCTACTGGATGGGTTTACTGATGTACACCTGCTGCCCACCATTCACTTTTGAAGTGGGAACTGGAAGTGAATATAGTCTGTTTCTGCAGTTTGCAGAGCATGAGCATTTACTTTCTTTTTCATCATGACAGCCATTCATGTCATTTTCTTTTTGTCTTTCAGCTCTTCTTCCCTGTGCTTGCCTTGGCTGCTATATGGATTTCATGTAGCAGCTGCAGCAATTACCTGCTGACTGACAGTTTCATACGAATGACGTAAGTTCTTGTTGTCTTGTTTGGCTTCACTTCATAGTAGAGGAGTACACACCGATGTCATAAGTACATCTGAAGTTTGTGCCCTCTGCTATGCATCTGCAGAGAGCTGCATGTCCCCCAGGATAGAGTAAGACAGACAGAATAAACACAGCCATTAATTCTTGCTGATTCCCATCACAGTTTCAATGTAAATTAGATGACATACTGCTAATGGTGTAAATTTAGATTATAGTCCGTCAATTTTATAGATTATATTTTAACTGGAACTGCAGAGGGCTGGAAAATATGCCCTATGAAGACCAGCTCAGGGAACTGGGGTTGTTTAATCTGGAGAAGAGGAGACTGAGAGGTGACTTTACTGATCTCCACAACTGCCTAAAAGGAGTTTGTAGTGAGGCTGGTGTTGGTCTCTTCTCCCAAACTACTGATGCTAGGACAAGGGGAAATGGCCTCAAGTTGTGCCAGGGGAGGTTTCAGTTGGATATTAGGAAGAATTCTTCACTGAGAGAGTGGTTAGACACTGGAACAGGCTACCCAGGGAGGTGGTGGAATCATCATCCCTGGAGGTGTTCAAAAAACAAATAGATGTAGCATTTGAGGCTATGGTCTACTGGTTAGGGAAATGTTTGGAGGAAGGTTGGATTTGGTGATCCTAGAGGTCCCTTCAAACCATAGTGATTCTATGATTCTGTGTCACAGAAGTGAACTACCAGTAACAATCAACTGGAAATTATGTATTTCCCCAAGGCCTACAAGCACCCTATTGTCCTTCTACAGAGAGATAAATCAGAGAAAGATGCCTGTAGTTCACAGGGAGTTATTCAGTCTTCTATTAATGAAAAGCTTAGTGATTTTTTTCCCATCATTCAGTATCTTTTCATACAAAACAAAACTTATATCACACAGAGAATCGCTGTTCAAAAGTACAAAATTCTGAAGACTACTTTGCAAACATAAACAACAAACATTAAGTGGCCTACACAATCAAAAGTACATGCCTTTTCAGCTGCCAGCAGCAGAATTATGCCAGGAACTGCATGAGAAATAATCCTCAGGAGCTCTGCCTTTAAAATGGACAAGTTGTATTAGGATGCATAGTGATCCTGTGGGATAAAGAAGCTATACGTGTGCCATGAGTTTGGCTGTGATTGCTGCTCTTGTCTAATCTCACAGATTGTGACAGGGCCCTTGCAATTTGCAGAGGAAAAAAAAAATAACAAACACAAAAAAAACTCAAACCAAACCCAAAACACAGAGACAGCTAGGGATCCAACCCATATGTCTTTCCTTTTTTTTTTTTTTTTTTAAATACGGTTCCTGCTTCCCTGAGCAAACTAAGAACAGACATAAACTAGTAGCTTGTCTGCTTGAAGATTCCCGTATCTTCTGCTGTATTGAGACTCATGTTCTGTTCCTGCAGCTGTGAATTGTTACCTCTGCAGAAGACAATTCTGCTTATTTTTTTCCTCTTGATAAACTACTATTTGTTCTCCCTTAGTGACTGTTTTTACAAGATTTTGAGCTCTACTCAGCAACTGATATGTGTATATGCTCTTGAAATGTTAGTAACCACCTTACAGATATCTTGAGTTAAATACATATTCAGGTGTTTTTTCCATGATTTCTGTCACGAAGCAATAATGTATGGCAGTTGAATAAGATGCCCCTGCAGAATGCTAGAAGGTGGAACTTGTACTGGAACTATGTTTTATGTTTGTTGCTGATAAACCTGTATTAAAAAATACCACTCAACATTAAAAGTATGTGCATTACTTAATCTGTATCCTCATATACATTTCTGTGTATCTGTAACTTAATACAGTAAGACATTTAACCGTCGTTTCCCTTTCTAATTTAGTTCTCCAGCATGACTGCTATAGTCTACAGAGATAATTGGAATATTTTTGCTCACCTTGCCCTAATGAAGGACAGCAAAAGTGCTGGTCTTGTTTTATAAATGAAGAAGAAAAACCAAGTTAAGTAGACTTTCTCAAGGTCACATAATGATGTCTGCAGTGGAGCTGTGATTTAAAGCTGAATATCCTGAACCATAAAATTAGGACACTAAAATATCATAATATATCAGATATATCTACAGTGAAGGTCCTCAAATAAAATGCGTAGTTTTTAGGCTAATTTTTTTCTCCCTAAACTTTACAGTAAAACATGGTTTTTGCTCAACATTGATCCAGCAATATAGTGGCTCTTATCAATACTTTGTAAAGCTTGAATGGCCCTGTTCACCCAGACCAATGTTGGTTAGCACGTAAATGCTGTACAGAAGCAGCAATGTTCAGAAGAAAATGTATTTTGAAGTACATTTTTGTCTGTTTCTTTTTTTAAACCACCTAGGTTATAAAGGCAAAAGAGTCACGATCCTGGTCAGAAAGATTCCAGCCCTTTCTCAATTTCTATCTTTAAAATACTCTACTCTAAAATACAGGTATTTTAATACCTTCAGAAAACGTTTGATTTATCATTTCCACAGCCTGCTATTGTCTATAGTAATGACATCTTTTTCATGTGTGCTCCTGTTTTCCTTTGTGCCTTTAAGCAGCCAGCATCTTTGGACAAGAGCATCTTTTCCTCCTCCCCTGCGCAGCCTTAAGCCCTGTACAGGAGGCTTTGGGGAGGGGCCTATTGAAATGCAAGTCACAACCACACAGTTACATCCTAAACTCCTCTTCCCTTTTTTCCCACTGAGTTGTAGGCTTCAATCAGCATGTAGGCCAGAGAGGCTGCTAGTGTTCTGCAGAGACCATGGGTGGTTCTGCATACCACTGCTTTGAGGTAGTTCTTTTCTGATGCCTTAATTATCTTGATTTTCTGACAGTTTGGTCTGTCTTCTTTTTATCTTGCATTTTAACCTTGTCAGGTTTATTCCCTATCTCTTGTGGGTTGATTATTTGTGAAAATGGAGCTAGGTTCATTCTGCTGTGCAGAACTGTAACAGTTTTCCCCCCACACCCGGCAGTTTCTCTGCTCATTGACAAATCTCAGCTACAGAAGTACTCTGGTTGTGGTTTTTTTGGTTTTTTTTTTTTTTTTTTGGTTTGGTTTTGGGTTTGGTTTGGTTTGGTTTGGTTTCTTTGTTTGTTTTCCCCTTTTTTGGCTGCTTGAGCTGCTTCTGAGCAATTTTCATCTAGGGTCATATTTCTGCTGACTGCAAAGATTCTGCTGACTTTTGGTTCTTCTCTAGCTCATTTTGTTCCTAGCAAACAGTGCTGGTCTCTCTTAGAAAACTACATTACAGTGGAAGACCAGGGCTTCAAAAAAACATAGATATTAATAACTTGGAATCCTGAAGGCTGTAACACATAATGGAGCTTTCTGGTCTCAGTAGTTTCCTACTTTTTATTCCTACAGAATAAAAAGCAGAGATTAATGTTATGTACAGGGGGCTAAGATCCCTTGGCACCTTGGTATCCTTTTATCTGGGAGGACAAAGAAACAATGTTCTGAGTTGGAAATTTCCAGTCCTGAGGAAATGTGGAATAATACAGTCTACCTGTGCAGTGCAAGGAGCATTAGCAGTTTATTTGGCCTAAACTGGCCCAGTTGATCTGTTTTGAGACAGTCACTGCTTGTGGACTATTATGCTTCTAAAACCATTGACCATCTAATGTCATAGCTGAAGGCCTGGTATATCTCCAGCAGCAATTTAGACATATCAGCTGTTTGTTTTGAGTAATGCATTGGAGCGACTAGGTGTAGAGAGTGATGCAGCTCTCTTAGTATTGGGTGTGATTCTGTAGACATCCAATCTTGTTGCTGTTTTGTCTTAGGGTATGCAAGAAGAGAGAGGAATATTGTCAGATTGTGCTGCTGTTTTGTGGGATAACAGGAGGCTGAATAATATTCAGATAAGCTAAACTTAGTTCGTTCCTGTGCCTGCTCAGAGATCTCAGTGATCACCTGCAACACCAGACTTTTCTGATCTGAGGGAAGGGGACCATTTAAAGCCTTCTTGGCTGCAGGTCAGACAGGGATATCAAGCTTCTGGGACAGGCAAACTTCTCTGATCACAGTGCTCCCTTGCCGTGAACAAAACACAATGCCTTTGAACGTATGCCTGGAAAGGAGTGAAAACAGGCCAAGCTATGGATTTTCCCAAAGAACATACCGGCTTTCATCTATTATGGGGATTTTCTGAATCAGATATTTGTTTCTGTTCAAGGGTATCTGTCCCTAGAGTTTCTATGGTATTTTTCAGGTTCTAAACAGTCTTCAAGCATTTACGTCTTTAGACAAGAAGAACTACCAGTCTAATGAAACATTGTATGAAGACTCCCCCTCCTCATGTTTGTTTCGATCCTCCTTTTTTGTGTAATACTTCTTCCTGAAAGTCATGGTGATCTGGCAGTCACTCTAGGAGAGGTTGCTTTTTTACTGCAGCTTTCATGTGACCCCCCGTGTGTCATCTGTGAATATTTCCAGTCTCCTCCAGCCACTGCATACTTTGGGTCATGGAGAGCTTTTGAACAGATCAGTAGGACAGAGATATTTATTCTACTTGTGTCATTGGTCAGGGGTTTTGTGGTCTCCAGCCAAAAAATGTGCAATACCAAAGGAGAGAATGGTTGCTTATTGCTTTCCAAAGGCATCTTCTTAATGTTTCCTGGAATTATATTTTCCAGTGTGTTTTGAGCATTTTTCTAGGTTTGAGTGGTTTTTAAGTCTCTGTTGCTTTTGCCTTTTGTCACTAATGTAAGAAAATTTGTGTAAAGGAGATTTTTTCAGGTTTTCAGTTCCCTTACTGTGATGGAAAAAAAGATTACAGGCTGAGATGTTACAATTTGACTCTACAGCCAAAGGCTAATTTTAAATAAAATGCATTTTTTAACTTCAAAAGGGATTTAAAAAATGTTAGTTGAGGAAATTTCATTATACAAATTGTAGTTGCTGTCATGTAAGCATCTGTTTTCTCTTAAATGTTCCTTGGCATATGTTATGTAAGTAATTAATCTCAAGAGTAGTGCAAACACTAAAAAAACATTCTGAGTACAAGAGAAAAGTCAGAAATGTTGTACTTGTTTAAATACTCTTAAAATTCAATGATTTAGAAACATCAGTTTTCATTAATAATACTTTTAACTTATATTGAAATAGTACTGTAGAATATAAAAGCTTAAATATAATCATTATAGCCAATCAAATGAGAAAATTACAAAAGAAAATTAAATATTTTTCTCATCTTTTTTCTGTATTGTGAAGATTAAAACCTTTTGTCTATCATCAGGACAGAAAATAGATTTGGAGTATGCTGTGCTGATGTCCTGCACATCTGCACTTTTGTATAAGGTTGATTCCTCTGTCACAGAGGAAGATAGTAGGTTTAGATCAGCGTCTTAATTTTTATTAGAAAATTGTTCAAATCGTGTTGCAATTTTTATTATTTATTTTTAATTTATTTTTCTCTTTTTTATAATTTACAAATTTGCACGCAGGTTGAAACACAGTAGCTGCAGCTGGGCTGAGTCGACAGCTGGGTGTGGACTGCTAGCTTGACTTCCTGGTGAGTTAACTAAGGAGGAACTACTGCAGAAACGAGTGGAACTTGTCAGTCAGTCTAGTTTGCTTCAAGGGTGGTTTTATTATACGTGAACGACTATTTATACCAATATTTTATTATACATGATACGATTTGTCTGGCAGTTTGATAGCACAATACACCCAAGTAGCTTATTCCAGTATAGCTTTCCTTGCATGGTAGAACATAGTAATTTGTAAGGAAAAGAATACAGACCAAGACAAAAAATACACAATAGGGGAAATTAATGTTAATAATGGTTAATGTTTTTTATGTAAAAGTAGTGAATATCAAAGTAGGACTGGAATATCCACCAGGTAAGAAAACCAGAATGAAGAGAGTTAGTTGCATACAACAGAATTTTCTAGAAGTCAGGCCTTTCTCTTCTGATACACAAGACTGGCTTGAAAAAGCTTATATCCCCATCAATGCAACTTTTGTATTTCATGTGAATCTTTCTTTCTGAAGTAAATATTTAACAGTGTATTTGGAACAAACATAGCAACTGATTGGAGATGGATATCTGCTCAGCTCTTTTCAGCTCCTGCAGAAAAGGGCTGGGGTGTAAGACTGCACTTTATACACAAGATCCTACTGGTTATGAAAGGATATGTGTATCTCCAGAATATGTCAGCTATGAAACAATTGAATTTCTGCTAGCTGGAAGGAAAAGGGAACATAAGTATTACTACTGTGGTGAAAGGGAAGTCTGTGTGTGAGAAAAAGTATTCTGTACCAGCAAAGGAGAATCCAGAAGATGCTTGATACTTCTTGTTTATCCTGAGAAGTAGGGTGAAAATGACAAGAATATTCCTCTCCTGTGAGGAAAGTGGCTGGTGGAACACAGAGGCTCGGAGACTTTGTGACGCAGAAGAGCAAGGGCTGTTTTATGAGTCTTTATGCTCCTCAGCCTCACCTTTATGTAACAAAATGTATTATTTCAGCCTTAGACTTGGATTAATAAGTAGCTCTCTGTACAAAGTGTATTTTAAAAACCTGCTTATTTTTGCATGTTTTGCCTGCTTACAACATTCTTTGTACAGGATAGAGGCCAGGGACTGTTCAGGAGTAAGCAGCAGTCTGGAAAGTCAAGATTATAGTTAAGCAAATGGTGCATTAGGGGAACCCCAGGGCACCCTACACCTGGTTCTTGTACTGTATTTACTAATATGGACTCTGGGAGCACATGCACAGCTTTACAAAAGCAGTCTCTGTACCACTAGCCCAAAATGCATGACAAACTGTACTTAAACAAGCCACCACAAATGTGTGTCTCATTCCTGAAGTCCTTTAATGATGATGTGTCTGGATCCTCCCAAGAAGGTTATTCCAGTCAAACTATCCCTACTGCTTGAAGACTTTTCATAGAGTGTAGCATGAATCTTTTCTGCCATGTTGTAAGTCTTACTGCCCTCTCTGCGGGGAAGTAGTGTTCTTCTGTTTCTCTTTGCCATACAGTCAGTTTTGATTTCTCTGTCTCCCCTTTTCTATCCTGTTTTGTGGAAATTCTTGTTTCCCTGACCTTTTTGGAATGTTCCTACTATGACCCTATGGATTTGCACCAAAAGTGCTCCATACCTTTCTGAAAAACTATGCTCCAAACAAGTACTGATGTCCTAGTATTGCTGCTAAGGCTTGCTGGTGCAAAATGTTACTCTACAACTCTCCTCACCCAGCAGATCCTGTACATTATTTGGTTTTCCTCAGCAGTCCAACGATACTTACGGAGCTCCACAGCTCCCAGACTACTCCAGATTTACAGAGTCTGAAATGGCACTGAATGTGCACATTTTAACAGATCCAGCCTAAAGATGTGTGTGACTATCTCAGAGCAAACAGCTCCATTCTGGTCCTATAAATACCTGTCTGTGAGGATAATATGCCTGTGAATTGCAACCAGTTCATGGTGCACACACAGAGCCTAAATGAAGAGAGAAAACAGCATAAACGGCGGTGAGGAGAGGTTGTTTGAAAGGGTGAAGCTGCTTGATTTGTTTCTTTTTTTAGGGGTGAATTAGACTGAAGGACAGACCCATGAAAGCTTCTTGTGGATGTACATCATCAGAAGGTCTGATTCTGAACCTCTGCAGTTTAATACTTTTTAAGCTGTTTATTTGCTCGGCCTTCCTTCTGATAGGATGTAACTACAAGAAGGTCTCCTCATGGGCATATATTTTCACCATTACTTCTGGTAACCTTTATAGTGCAAATAGTACTCTGTAGAAACAGAGAAATGTTCCTATCTTAAACCTCAGTAATGTTAACAAACAGAAGCCTAGTCCCACTAGTCCCACTCTTCTTTCACCATCATGTCTCATCCATGTAATAGGTGTGCAGTAGAGTACATTTTTCCACGATTGATACAGCTGATGTCTACATCTTCCCTAGGGAATCACTTTATCTTGCACCCAGAGTAGAGGCAAGACAGAGTGAATAAAAGCTACTGCTCATCTGCAGAGCACCAGATTAACAAGGCCTTTTTGTACTTCAACAAATCCACTTAAAATCTACAGTTCTCATTAATCTGGGCAAATTCTCCTTGATGACTGCAAGTACAGAATCCCTCAGACTCCTTCTTGACAAAATGAAACTGTGTTTTGTTGCTGCAGAGGTACTTTCTGTGAAGAGCCACAAAGCTGAAGTACTGTCATTTTCTGCAGTCAGTTGACAGTCTTGAAGCCTATGGGAGACTGCTGAAGAGGCATGCAGAGAAGGCTCAGCTCCTTGCTGCTGCTGCAAATGTGGTTTACCACAAGCCCTGTGCATGTTACAGGACAAATTGTAACAAAACCAAACCAACCAAACAAAAAAAACCCCTTACTTTTACAAATTATAAGAAAAATATTTACAATTGCAACAACTGTGCACATTACCTGTTGCTGGCCTCCACTGAGAAGATACTGGTTGCCTTCAGGTCTTTATACACATCAATGAGATATCCCCTGATTATTCTCCAGGCTGAACAGTACCAGCCTTCTCCAGTCTTTTCTCATGCAAGAAATGTCCCAGCGTCTTAGTGGCCCTTTGCTAGACCCTTTCCAGTATGTCCATATCTCCATTGCACTGGAGAGCCCAGAATTGAACCCAGCACTCCAGGTGTGGCCTCACCAGTGCTAAGGAGAGGGAAGATCCCCTCCCTCAACCTGCTAGCAGCATTCCTCCCAGTGCAGCCCAGGACACCGTTAGCCTTTTTTGTGGCAAGGACACATTGCTGGCTCTTGTTCAAACTGGTGTCTACCAGCAACCCCATGTCCTTTTCTTCCAAGCTGCTTCCCAGCTGGGTGACACCTAGCCTATACTGGTGCCTGGGTTTTTTCTTTCCCAGGTGCAAGACTTTGCACTTTCCCTTGCTGAACTTTTACAAGGTTCCTGTCAGTACACTTCTGCAACCTATTGACAACCCTCTGGATACCAGTACAACCTTCTGTCAGATCAGCTATCTCTTGGTTTTGTGTCATGAGCAAACCTGCTGAGGGTACAGACTGTCCCATCATCCAGAAAACTAATGAAGTTGTTAGCTGAGATTGGACCCTGTATTGACACTCGGGGTATACCACTAGTTACTGGCTTCCAACTAGACTTTGTTCCACTGATCTCCACAATCCTGGCTATTCAGCTGTTTTTCAGTCCATCTCACCATCTCCTCATCCAGCCTGTACATGAACAACTTGTCTATGAGGATGCTATGGGAAAGAATGCCAAAGGCCTTACTGAAGTTCAGGTAGACAATATCTATTCCTTTCCCCTCATCTACTAAGAAGGTTGCTGTCCTGTTCTATCATTCCTCAGGCTTGAACAAAGGAACTCAAATTTCCCCCTTAATCCAGTGATATCACATGCCAACAGCTAACTTTGTGAGTGAGAATTTCATATGCAAGGTGGTGTCCACAGCAAGCAAATCCAGAGTGGTGTTTCATCACTGAGGCTGTAGGCAGCTCTGTTTACAAGAGAATGAGTTTTTGTATTAAGTTCAGCCAGATACTGAACAACAGGCTAGTGGCTGACCTGTTGCTAAAGCCTTTTCCTCCTCAGGTTTGCTTTCCCTGCTAGTGGCTGGAAGGTCTTATTGGGGAAGGTGCCAACAGCATGAAGTATCCTGTCTATCCCCCCTTAATTCTAATGATCGAGCCATCTTTAGTAAGCAATGGCACACTTCCATGTACCTGGAGTCCTCACACAAACAGAGAAACTACAGGGCACAGGAGAGCCAGGCAGTTCTTGACAGGTTATGAGCATGAAACTATGATGAATGCAGTGCAGACCAGACACAGACATGTCCCAGGCTTCAGATAACAGCTTGGGTGCTGTCCTGTTACCCTTTACCCAGTCATGCTTTTTCTGAGTTGAGGGATTTGGCTGATAAAAGATTCTTTGCTGCCCCCTTAGTATGGTGAAGAGTCAACAATGCAAATGTTGTCTCCTCAGCATGAGTTTCTGGGGAGGAAATGCAGCTGCTCACAGTATAGTTCCCTTGCCTGCACCTTTGATGAAATCTTCATCTTTCTAATTTCCCCATGAAAGAAGATGTCTAGCTGAAGAAATATATGCAAGTCTATTTTATTATCTGATTTACTTTTATTTGTGCTTCACCAGTCTTCTCCCTCATTCCTCCTCACCAGTTTATAGTTTTCTGCGATTGTATCATAGCTTTTAATGAGACCTATTTTTTACTGTTTTCATTAAAACAGAACCATGTAGAATACAGCCAGAGGGATAACTGGATGCCCTGGTTTATCATCTCATTCCATTCAGTAAGTATTCTGTTGATATGCAGTGTGTGGCTTCCTATAGTAATAACATTTATAATCAGATCAAATCATCTTTTACACTTGTAATATATTTTCTGGAGGGTACTTAAACACAGAGTCCTTGTAGAGCTGCTAGAATAACATTAAAAATAAAAGGGACTTATTGTTCAGTGTTTCTTCATTGCCTACATAAGTCTTGTTTTTTCCCCAGCTACTTCAAGAAAACATTTTTTTTTCTAAGTAAAATATCAAGTTAATTTTGTAGCTTTACATATTTTATTCAAGGTTGAAATATTATTATTCATGAGTATAGTACAAAGTTGTGGGTTGATACTGCTGTGTGTTGCTTGGCCATTTTCATCTTGTGCCTGAGCCCGGTCACCTCTTGAAAGGTCAAGATTTTTATTTTGTCATCACAACAGCTCTTGGGAGAAAGGGTAAGAAACTGTCAGACAATAAAGGCAGTAGGATTTTTTTTTAATCCCTAAGGAACCTGTGAAAACTAGTGCAATTTTCTCTCATCTTCATTCTGTTTCACTAAATTGCCCTATGGGGAAGCAATACTCGTAGTGACAGCTCTGGTAGATATGGTCCAGTTATTGTAAGTGATTGTTTAGTGGAAAGAGGCAAAACCCAAACATTCACTCAAGTTCCCCACCAGACTGGAAGGGAATTGTCCTGGTTAAGCACTTGGGGTACATCTCTCGCTGAAGTCAGACAGAAAGAAAATTCTAGATCTTTCCATAATACCTTGTGGTTGAGGGAATCATATCATGGATGTAGTGTATATTGATAATGGAAGTCTGATAGCACTTAAGATTGCAGTACTGCTGGAAGCATGAAACAGCTGAAAACTGCAATGCTCAGTATCATTGATAAACATCTGATAACTAGGACAGACAGAGGCTGGGTGAAGATCTGGTTGTCTGTGTTGTCATGGCACTGAGATTGGAGATTGCATGTCCTCATCCTTCCATATGTCACATTCTCCTTCTCATCACTGCAGTTATCTGCCTCTTGCAGAAGTCACCAAGAAAGTTAGAAATGTTTTGTGCCACTGCTAGAGACTGACCACAAGGAACAATGGCTTGACCACACTTTGCACAACAGTAGATAACAAAGTATAAATGCTATCCCTATTTTTGACCTAACTTAGGGATGAGAATTTGACACCAAATTCTAGGGACAGACTAACGGCTTTGTCCTGCTTGCACTCTCCAGAAGGGACACTTTTTGGTAAAATTCATGACTTCAAAGCAACTTTGAATGCTTGGGAAATTAAGCTTGTGATTGCAGTATTTTAGAGCTATAGAGCTAGTCTGCAGCTTAGTGCATTTATCACCAGCAATATTAAGGAATGTGTGTATGCTGCATATGAATAAACTGTGCTATTTGTTCAGCCGACTCCTTACTTTGAATGTGGCCAGACCTACACTAGACAGTCTGTTCGGGCATCTGACTAGAGGTTTCAGACCTCTAGTCCAGGCAATAATTGGCATGCCTATTAAGAGATAAGTCCAGCTGCCTCTAGTCCCTCTAATCTCTGAGGACCAGCTAGAACCCAAGGGGATTCCTCTCTTACAAAATTTATCCATCACTACACATGGCGAATACATAGTGAGGTGTTAACAAAGGTCTGAAAGCTGTGTTACCCTAACAGAATCATGAGACAGTGTTTAACCCTCTCTCCTTTCTTTCCTGCTCTTATCTGTACTAAACCCTCCAGGGATCACTGAGAGTCTTTCCCACTTGTCCTCTCAAAAAAGCCCTGGAAAAAAAATACTGCATACTTTCACAGACTTATAACAGACATAAAACAGGCTGTAGAAATGTCATGTTTGGCTATAAAGCTTGTATTATTTTTGGATTGATTCAAAAACAAACAAACAAACAAAAAACAACAAAAAAACAAACAAACAAACAAAACAAACAAACAAAAAAAAACAGGAAGAAGAGAGAGAAAAACAAATTAGATTTCTAAAATAATCCATTTCCATATGAGGTAAAAATTTTATCTTCTTTCATAGTGATATTATGTGTCAATTCATGGCTTGATTAAATTCTTCATAGGGCCTGGTTCAGCCAGGCATAATTTCCTTAATTTGTAATGCTTAAGTAGTTTTTCTGAAGTGAGCTGGATTTAATTCTTTCATTAAGGCAAACTCTATTTAATTATTTGCCAAGTTGAAATAGAAAATACAGAATAAATCAGGCTGTCAAATGGACATGCAGTCTACCTTCACATCTCACTGAAGGACTAACTCTGCCTTAAATGTGCCTGACACATCATTGTGCAACCTGTGATGTTGCTTCCAGGGGTGAAGATCACAATAATCTGTGCAGCACATTTTGCCTGCCTTTACTTCGTGCCTAACACACAGCTTTCTTCCACTTAGTTAATCCTATTGCTTCCTCCTCCTACCCATTTTGTTCATAAGAATGATTATTCTCTGCCTTTTAACAGAAGCTTTTTATGTGTCAGAAATTGTTAATATATCTCCTTTTAAGTCTTTCTTGTGCATTCCTGTTCCGTAAACCTCTGCCCTATCTTTCTGTTAACCTGAAGTTGTACATATATTTCTCAAAATGTGAGGTGTCCATCCTGGGTATAGTACTCCAACTGAAACCTTAAGGAGGATTATGTCTTACATTCTGTAGATCATTCCTCCAGCCACGCATCTCAGGAAAGCTTTAGCTTTCTATGTGTGACTCTTCAGACTGTGTTTTATCTATGAATGAGATGAACCATTCATCATGACATGAAGCCAGCCAGCAATATGGACATTAACACTGGCACAACAATAAAACACTGAATTCCATATAAACGGGCACATTTTGTTGTTGGGGTTTTGTTTGTTTGGGTGTCATTTTTTGTTTGTTTGTTTATTTGTTTGCTTATTTAATGGAGAGGAATATCCATTAAAACCAGAAGTCGTGATAACTCATTACATAATATATGAGAAAAATCCTGTCTGGAGTACTCCTACCTAATACCCAAAACAAAATAAGAACGTTCCCAATGTCTTTCTGGAACTTTGTTTTTGGTGAGACACAATCAACAACCAACATAGATAGATCTCAATAGATATCTTAGTGGCTAGCACTCTATCCTCTTATTTCTCAATTAAATGTTAGCTGCAGCAAATTTTCTTCATGTTAATAAATGAATCAACTGCAAAAATGCCAGCATGCATTGAAAAATGTCATTGTTTATGTTTCTTGCTAAATCTGACCTTGCCAAATTGAACTGAATAATGTGTTTTCTATTTGTGCCTTGTAGAGTCTGTTTCACTGAGTTGCCACCCTCATAGTACACTTTCTGTAGCTGATGAGAAGTAGCTGCTGTAAAACGGACTTATGCGAAGTGTGTTGCTTATTGATTTGGCTAAAAGGTTAGGAGTTTCTCTGAGGAATGATTTGTAAAGGTTACTTTAATGTCAAATTAATGATTTTTGTTTGCTAGTAGTACAATTTTCAGTGTTAGGCAGGTTCTTTTAGCTAAAATAACTATTGGGTGACATTTAAAAAGAGATCTGCTGTTTTGGCGAGCTGAGACTTTTATGCACAATGATTAAAAAGGGAAGGTCACAAACGTATATCTGCAACAGCTACCCTTGATATTACATTCTGAAGTACAATTTCTTTCCCTGGACATTTTCTGCTTTCATACTTATCCATATCCATTTCCATATCCACATATTAAACACTGTGTTACTTCATCAGCTGCAGCCCTTGATTCCTCCCTTGTGCTAGACACATGCACACACTTAGCACCTTTCCCAGCTCCTGGGAAGTTTCACATGTGATTTCAGAAAGGTTATAGAGAAGCATGAGGAGAAATAGAGAGTGAAGTGCTTGCATAAGGACATGCAGCAGACCAGTACCTAAATTTGGACTAGAGTCCAGATGTCTTCCACTATCTGCCCTATCTTTTTTTTTTTTTTTTCCCCTTCACCTGCCATTGTCACAGATCTTAGCAAGGAAAAATTTTGCAAAATCTTACTCTGCACACTACTTCCGAAAAATCTTGTTCTGGCCCCTAAATGGGCTTTTTAATGTTCTTTTGCTGAAGTCACTTGTATGTCTAGGAATCAGTCTTGTAGCATCACTGCTGTCTTGGTTAAATCTCAAGCAGCAACAGTACATCTTTATTAATGCATCAGCAGTACCTTTATACCTATGTCCTGCTGACATTCACTCTGGGGTGAATTTTGGCCAAAAGATCAAAAATTGATTGTCACAATTGGTTGGTTTTGTGTATTCCTGTAGCACACAGTGCTACCAGATAAGTAATCTCATTTTATTGCCATAGGTACTTGTGTTCACATAATCCCTGAATCTCAGAATGGTAGGGGTTGGAGGGGACCTCTGGAGATCGTCTAGTCCAACACCCTGCCAAAGCAGGTTCACCTAGGGCTAGTTACACACAAATGCATCCAGAGTGGTTTTGACTGTCTCCAGAGAAGAAAGCTCCACAACCTTTCTGGGCAGCCTGTCCAGTGCTCTGTCACTCTCAGAGTAAAGAAGTTCTTCCTGATGTTGAGGTGGAACTTATGTTCTAGTTTGTGCCCATAGCTCCTCATCATATTGTTGGCACCACTGAGAAGACACCAGCCACACCCTCTTGACACCTATCCGTCAGATACTTAGAAGCACTGATCTGATCCCCTCTCAGCCTTCTCTTCTCCAGGATAGACATTCCCAGATCTCTCAGCCTTTGCTTTTAAAAGAGATGTTACTGTTACCTAACCATACTCATAGCCCTCTGCTAGACTCTCTCTGGTAGTTCCTTGTCTTCCTTGAACTGAGGAGTCCAGAACCACGCACAGGACTCCAGATATGTCCTCACTAGGAGAGGACTAGTAGAGGGGGAGGAGAACCTCCCTCAACCTTCTGATCACACTCTTCTTAATGCATTCCAGGATACCATTTGCCTTCTTGGCTGCAAGGGCACACTACTGTCTCACAGTGAACTTACTGTCCAGCAGAACTCCAAGGTCCTCCTCTGCAGAGCTGTTTTCCAGCACGTCAGCCCCTAACCTGTGCTAGTGCATGGGGTTATTCCTCCCCAGGTACAGGACCCTACACTTGTCCTTGTTGAACTTCATTAGCTTCCCCTCTGCCCAGCTCTCCAGCCTGTCCAGGTCTCACTGAATGGCAGCACAGCCTTCCCATGTGTCAGCCACTCCTCTGAGTTTCCTATCATCAGCAAACTTGCTGAGGGTACACTCCGTCCCTTCATCCAGGTCAACGGTGAATGTGTTGAACAAGACTGGACCCAGTACTGACCCCTGAGGAACACCACTAGCTCCAGGCCTCCAGCTGGACTCCGTGTAACTGATCACAACCCTCTGAGCTCTATTGTTTAGCCAGTTACCAATACATCTCACAGTCCACTCATCTAACCCATATTTCCTGAGCTTACCTGTAAAGATGTTATGGGAGACAGTGTCAGAAGCCTTGCTGAAGTCAAGGCAGACAACATCAGCTGCTCTCCCTCCATCTACCCAGCTAGTGACACTGTCACAGAAGGCTATGAGATCAGTTAAGTGTGATTTCCACTTGCTGAATCCATGCTGACTATTCTTAATAACTTACTTTTCCTTGATGTGCTTGGAACTGACCTCCAGAATGAGCTGTTCTGTCATGTTTCCAGGAATGTAGGTGATGCTAACTGATCTGTAATTTCCTGGGTCCTCCTTCTTGCCCTTTTTGAAGATGAATGACATTGGCTTTCCTCCAGTCCTCAAGCACCTCTGTGTTGAATGGAAAGAGATAACTGCATTAGGAGACAAGACAGAACTGATAGGTGCAGATGAATATGGCATCACAGGAAGCAGTGGGTAATTTTTATTAGCATATTAGAGTCACTATGACTGTACTGTAACCTGCGTCAAGTTTTAAAGAAGGAAATCGTAGGAAGACAAGGAGACATTAGGATGTGTGTAAGGAACTCTTTTGGTTATGAGGGGCTAAGGCTCTTTATGGAAAATTGTTTTTGTGGGAATGGAGCCTGGTGCCTTAGGCATAACTCCTGCCATGGCATGGAAGAGGCTTTTAAAGAGGCAAGCACTTTGGTTCTGGGCACGACAGAAAGTAGTGAAGTGACCTGGTGACAGTTTCTGTGACAGAGGTATTAGTATTCTGGTCTCTGGAAGCTTATAATTTGAATCTGTACATAGCATTGCAAACTATCCTTTCAGAGATGTCTTTTCTTTCCAGTATTGTATTCAGAAGGTGTAAGCAAAAAAGCAAACCACAGTTTGTAACCATTTGCACTGCTGTGACCGTTGGAGTGTTCAGATAGAGAGAAAGTGTCATAACAAGTTGCTTAGATTCTGAGGACAGAATTTTGGCTCTCTTTCACACTGGACTCCCCTGTCTGTGGCATCTCACCTGGCATCTTGGAAGACTTTCCAGTAGAAGGGTTAAATTCTAATCTAGAAGCCAGTCAGGTCAGACAAGGGAAGCACAGACTGAGTCATGAAAGGCAGAAAAGATTTCAAAAGAAGAGGCTTAAAAAAACCTGTGTTGTCTTTCTGAAGTCAAAGATAAGCATGACAAAGCATGTGACGAAAAACACCCATACCAGAAAATGAGAAAGGAAATAAAAATGTATCTGGATTTCCTGTGCTGTGAAACTGAACTATAAAAATGCAGCCTTGGCTAAAATAAATGTTTATCAAGGCAAACACAAAGAACATTTCTTGCAGTTTGAAGAATTCTGTCTTGTGGTTTGAAGTAACCTAGTGAGCTGTTGTCCAGAGTCATCTTTGCATGTAACATAGGGATCACCCTGTTTTTCCCCAGTTTGCAAGTGTTAAACTTGTCAAATTCTATTCTGAGAACAGGGAAGCAGCATTACCAAATGGCTCCAGAAACCGTGCTTCTTTGAGGTATCAAAATGCCAACAGTTATTATAAGATAAGTCTGTAACACAGTATTTCCTGAAAACACCTGAGTATTCTCTTGCACCTCATTACCAGACACAGCTCAGCACTAAGTACCAAAATTGAACGTCAAGCATGAATATTTTTATTCAAGGTTGCAAACCATTTAATTACAGCGGTGCTTGGAACCTCAGCTTTCTACAAAGGCAATATCTCTGCCCTGTGCTAGAGGAGAGAGTATTTTTTGACTGCAAGTTGACAGCATGGCAAGGTGGGGTTTAGGGTGTGCTTTGAGTTTCCTTTTGTTCTTCACGTTTTGATCCTCTTGAACACACCCAGTGATGGAACAGTCACAGCTTCCCTGGCCAACCTGTTCAACTGTCTCAACATCCTCAAAGTGAATAACTACTTCTTTATATCTAATCTAAATCTGCTGTCTTCTGTTTGGAATCCATTCTTCCTCATCCTATCACACTACAAGGAGTCTATGAAGCATGCCTACTGGTTCCTAAATTTCAAAAGTTTAGGCTATCCAAACTTCTTCAGGTAGGTATCTAGGGTATTTATTTTTTTTTATTTCTCATTGAAGTTCTCAGGTTCTTCCTACCTTTTTGTTTGTTTCTTTTATATACAAAGTGACCAACCTATCACCTTGGGGCACCAGTGATTGCACCTCCCCACTCTACAAACTATTCCCATATTGTCCCTTATTGTAAAGACACATTCCTCAAATTCCTTTCTATTCTATCAAAATAAAACAAGTAACACCCCACTTTTTGAGTTTTGCATTAAAACTATTAAAACCTGATTCAGCAAACCAATGTCCTTGAAGTTAAATGAGATACAGAGCTCTGCCAGAAGCTCTTATTTAGTTGCTGTCCTGTACTCTGTCTGCACAGACTGCAGTACCTTGGTAGAGCACTGCACTGCAGTGCATGGTCATCAGCTCTCAATGCAGGATTTAGAGGCTTATGTGTAATGTGTAAGACTGCAATGCTACACTGCAGAGCTGCTGAGCTTTTGAAAATCTGCAGTGAGATCTGGCTGAACAAGCAAAGTGTTCACTTGTGAGATTAAACCCCTTTTGCCCTCCGTGAGCAGACTGTGCTCTTTGCAAATATTTCTGTAAGAGGCGGTGGACTCAAAGGAGAATCAATACCCTGTTTCCTTGCCACATGGGAGAAAATGGGGTCAGGTCTGGCCACCTCCCTATATACATGTGAGTACTGCCCCAGAGCAGTTTGCATACTGCATTGTTTGTGAACACCATGCAAAAACCTACGAGATTTCCTTTTTTTGTTTCCATATGGAATTCATGAAAGGGAGGAGAGACGACCAGCAGGACAGAATGGGGAGCTGACACAAGATGAGAAATTCCTGCTCAATAGGAGTGTTGAGGGGGTTTTATTTTAATGGCTTCCATTAGCAAAGTCCAACAGGAATTTTTAAGTTTCTTCTGTGTCTTTCTGGAGGTTAGGTAGGGCTGGTGCTGTGGGACTGTGATGATGAATAGCAGGATGAGGTGCAGAGTAGCTGCCTTTCTGATGTAAGTCAGCTCAGTTCTTTCCTTCCATACACTTTATACCAGTACTAGTAGTTCTGATGGGTAAAACTGGCACCTCCAAACCAGCTGTTGATCAGGAATATCTGATGGCTTTAAGGCTTTACCAGGATGTTTTGACTTGAGGCATGAGGAGGGCACTGTAGTACAGACGACTGTTGCAAAAAGTTCTCTGAATACTTGTTAATCCCTCTTGTCATGTGGCTAGACAAGGATGACTGTCACACACATGCACAGTCAGATGCAAAAAAAGCCAAATCAAATGCTAAAATGCCCCATTTATACGTGAGTATGGGTAATTAAATAAAGCAAAGCTCCCCCACAAATGGTCACACAAAGGGTACTGCCATGTAAAACAAAGGAATGGCAAACAAGAGGCTGCCTGTGTTTCTTGGCAGAAATAGGTTTCTCCTAGGAAAAAAGGCCTGCAGCATCCCCTGTAACACCAAAGGTCTTGCTAAGAGCTGGAGGTCTGGGACTCCTGCAGATGGAGGCTGTGTATCAGAGCAGGACAGATAATGTTGTATATACCCTTTGTTTTTGTAAATGCTTTGATACGGCCAGTTCATAGGGCATGTCCTGTACAGACAAGTGTTTGGTTAGACACAGAAAGGCTCTTTTCAAGTTTTGTTTTGTTTTGTTTTGTTTTTCTTCAGTTAGAAAAGAGCAGGAAGCATCACATTCTGCTAAGACCATAGTTTGGCTGCTTTCTCCTGAAAAGGAATGAGAAGAACCTGTTAGTGCCTTGCCCATTCTGTTCACACCATGTGTCAAGGAGTGCTGAAGCTGCCACAACGATGCCTTTGATAAGCTCTGATAGGATAGAAAAGAACATGAGGAATGTGTCTATGCAATAAGGGATGATAAGGGAATAGTTTGTAGAGTGGAGAGTTGCAATCACTGGTGCCCCAAGGTGATAGGCTGGTCACAAGAACCAAACAAGAAGGTAGGAAGAACCTGAGAACTTCAATGAGAACTAAAAAGAAACCAGATACCTACCTGAAGAATTTTGGATAGCCTAAACTTTTGAACTTTAGGAACCAGTAGGCGTGCTTAATAGACATCTACATAGTAACTTCTCCCCAGGGAGGCATAAAATGAAGTTAATGAGACATAGGACCCCTGATGTGAAGGGGGGCACATGTTAAGGGGGATACGTAGTAGGTGGCTGTTCCATCACTGGGTGTGTTCAAGAGCAGGTTGGATGGGGCTTTGAGCAACATGGTCTAGTGGGAGGTGTCCCTGCCCATGGCAGGGGGGTTGCAACTAGATGATCTTCCAACTTACTTAAACCATTCTATGATTCTATTATTCTATGATATCAGAAAATCTTAAAAACAAACAAACAAACTTATTTTGCTTATAGATTACCACCTTTTTTTTTTTTTTTCTTTCTTGTAGAGATGCTAACATCTATCTTTCCATAGAATTGAGGGCACTGTACCCAAACAATGAAACCAGATGCGTTGCCTAGCCTTTTGACAGTGAAACAGAGCATGTTGAGGCAGTATTACTAGAACTGTGAGGCATGCACTGTCATAATAAGCCTCGGCTTTCTTCAAGCTTTTTCTTGTTTTCCAGTCACATAGATGTTCATTATCACTTGGCATTAGGCTATGTGTTATAAACCATAAAACCCTAAAAATATGCTTGGAAATTCAATTTGCACTAAATAGTGGCATCTTCATTGTGATTCCACATCACTCTATTACTCTGACAGAAAATGAAGTGGACCTTGGATTACTCATTAGCTTATAGTAATGCCTTTCATCACCTAAGTGTAGCCGCTGGAATGAGAAACAAAAAGAAATAAAAAGGTAGCTATTAGCTTACCTGCTAATATTAATTAAATCATGCCTGTAGGTGTGAAACTGTCAAACAAATCTCATCTAAGAAGAAAATACAAGTTGTGTTGTGTTATTATTCAGATGCAGTAAGTAGGAGTAGTCTCTTTCATATTATCTCAG
>NW_008599488.1:31304-36606 GCF_000691845.1 Merops nubicus
TGCAGTGAATTGCCAAATGCATCTTCTGAGCTCTTTTGGTAATGCATTACTTAGGTGCTGTATAACCTGCTTCTATTGTTCTTCCTGAGATTAATAACTCTCCAATACAGGTGAGTGAAAGCCTGGTAAAGAAGGTGTTAAAGGTAGAAACCTGTTCCTGGAGAGGTGTGAAGCAATACAGAATGACCACCACTTAGCACGTCATCATATTTCGTGTCTTAAAATACCAGTTTCTGGACCTACAGGTTTGCATCATTTCGTTCATTGAAATAATAAGCTTTTAAAAGTTTCCAGTGCACAGAAAGGCTTGAGAACAAAACACATTCAACTCTGCGGACTCAAAACATTGAAAAGTCACAAAGTCAAAGAAACAACTTTTAATGTAAGGACACAGAGCTTGAGGTCTTTATTTGTAACTGAAAGAACAGACTTTTATTTCTTTTCCTTCTCTTTGTAATAGAAGCTGATTTGTCATCATCTCTTGTCTTCATGCTGCTCCAGGGGCTAGAGCCTAAAGACAACCTCAAACCTTTGGATAAAAGCATGAGAACTTCTAATGGCTGGGAATTACAAAGCTTCTGCAGAACTTTGAAATCCAAGAAGCACCTACTTGTCTTTGAACAAACCGAATGACATTCCATACAAATAGTCATGGTAAGAAAAACTGTCTGGAGAATATTCTGCATTTCACAGTGTCTTGAAGACGAGTAAGTGAAAAACAGTGAGCTGGAATGGAGTGCTGTCTTAAACAACTCCTACTGACATAAGCTCTTAGACATGCTGCCAGGATCCTCTCATACCCTGAGGTCCATTTTGGTTGCATTTGTACTCTTTCTTCAGTCCTCAGTTGCTGTGTGCAGCTACAGAACATCAAGGAGCAAGGGCTCACTGCTTCTTCTATCTTTGCACACCAAGTCTTTTCCTTTCTTTTTCTCCAGCCAACTCTGTCATGCTGGCCTGATAATGGATTTTTGTGAAATGTTCTGTATAGGACTTTAAATTCACTCTGAAAGTTCCAGTCTGTGCAAAAAGAATCCATCAGCTCAGTCTTGCAGATGTGTTTCTAGGCAGTGCAGCATAAGATGGTTTTTCTTCCTCCTTTTCTCTGTTTCTGTGAGATTCTCTTTTGCCAAATACATAAGAAAATGTGTTTTTTTTTTTTTCCAGCTTTTGCAGTTCCTTGTGACAGATTAAATGGCTTATGACAAATAAATCTGAAGTTCATGTAAGATTTTGTCCTCCTTCTGCCTTCCTAGGTGTAAGAACAAAGAAAAGAATGAAAGCTCAGTGGAACAGAAGGAAATGGAAAGGGAAGGACCTAGAATATAAATAGAAACATAGCATTAGCTGTAGCTTCTGCTAGTACTGTAAGGTGTAATAAAATGGAAATCACAGTGTGCTTCAAAGAAACACATTTTTGTAAACACAGTTTGGAGAACTTTTGTTGTTACAGGCTCTTAGAAAAAAAGCTGTTAGATGCAATTTGAAAATAATGCTCTATATTTATTTTGTATGTTTCTTCTACATGTAATTTATATGTTTTTAGCATCTGGTTTAAGAGGACAATTTACACAATATATTCTTCAAATAAACCAAACATGAATACTTGCTATGGGTCAAGATTTGGCCTGGCGTTTAGTGCAAGTGGGGCTGGGAAAAGGAAGCTTATAGTTAAATGGCTAAATTCATACTGTGTTTCATGTGGTTTTCCCTTTCCTTCCAGCTCTTTTCTCTGTTTTAAACTGGACTCTTCTGCAGTTTTCTCAACTTTATATAGATATATATTAGGGACTCTGAATGTTTTATCCATATCAGATAAAACCTCCATCTCCTAGGGAGACTGACATGAGTGTCCATGGAGTGGATTCAACAGTTAAGCTACAGAGCTGAGAAAAGACTACAGACTTGGTTTAGGCTGATTAGCATGATTAGCAGAAGCAAGTTGTAACAGATGAGATACGCTGATATGTGACCAGATAGCAGTGGGAACGGTGATGTAGTCAAAGAAATTAGTGCTAAAACTAAAGAGAACAAATGGGCTACATAAGTGGAGATGTCTACACAAAATCCAGATTAGACGTTATTTTTATTATAGGAATTTTGTAGGCCCTTCTGTTAATATCACTGCTAAATATTGTGTTAGATAACTATCTTTCCTTTTTTTTTTTTTTTTTAAAAAAAATGATAATACAAAATGGAGCTTGTGAACAATAGCAATCCAAACCATTCACTACTTTGCAAGTACTAAAGTGTAGGATAATAAAAGATATCAGCAAGAGACCAGAAGGGTGTGAAAGATGGGAGGTCATACAAAACAAGACGGTGTGAACTGGAAACAGATCATGGAAAAAAGACTATTCTGTTTATAGGAATGGTGAAGAACACAGAATAATGTTTTTTAAATGTCCTGTATGCAAGTGACCAGATATCAACCAATAACAATTGGCAGTCATCATTGAGTAACTATTGACAAATCTACAGGTGACCTAATTCTAGATTTTTCTTCCTTTTTCTTTTTTTTTTTTTTTTTTAGTAAAGCCAACAATAAGTTATTTAGAAACAACAGTTTTTTTCTTTGACTCTAAATAACATTTTAATTTCATTTTTCTTGCTAATCCTTACTTTTGTTGTTGTTGTTGTTGTTGGGGTTTTTATTGGCAAAGGCATTTACTAAATTTCACCCATATTTATAAACAGCTCAGTCACTTTTTGGGTTTTTTGCGGTTCAGGTCGATTTTTAGAAACCTGCTATATGCTGACATAAAGGTGTTGAATACCGAAATGGGTATGATCTATTCTGGAGGTCAGAGGCATCACTGCATTACGAAGACATAATAAGAACAGGCTAAATATTTGGAGGAAGATTGCATTCTGTAATGTTCCACTCTGTAGCAGTAAATAATGAATACTTGGAACAATGTTTTGTTTCTAAATACTGTGCTTTGATAAATACCTTCCACTGGCAGAGTGTTAAAGGTGATGATTTGTAAACTAAACGTGCTGAAGGATGATGTGTGTACTTTCTTATTAATATACATAAGTCTACATATAAGTTAGTCTGCTGCTGACCACCCCTACAGGAAGGCATGAACTAAATAATTTCTCGTTGTGCCAGCCAGCCTCAGTTGTTCTATGATTTTGTGACTCTGTGGTTCTGTAAGCTGGATCACTGTGTGGAAATTTTTTTTTCCTGATCTCAGCACTAGAATTGCAAACTCATTAATTATATATATAGATATTACATAATGGGATTATTTTTTTTTTGTTTGCCAGTTCAAGTTAAGAGCTTAAGTTAATTACAGTACAGAAGCCTTGTGTGGGAAAACTTCTGACCTCGTTTAAATCAATAGCAGAATATAAACAAGCTGCCTTCTTTACATCTCATCTTCAGTACAGTGTCCCACGGGATCCTTCCAAGTACACCTCTGAAGACACTGAACTTTGCTATACTGAAGTCCAGGGCTGTGTTCCTGGTTTTTTTTCTTCTCTGGATCCTGAGCCCATGGTCACCGCAGACAAGCCTGTTTCTGCCATTTACATCAGTGACCCATTCTTTCTTGTTTGTGAATGTCAGATGCAGTAGAGCACCCACCCTTGTCTGTTCCTCAGTCACTCACAAAGCTATCCCCAATGTCCTCCAGAAAACTCCCCAACTGACAAGACTTGTTTATAGTCAGAAAATGTCACTATACTGTATGTAGTATTTTCCCATTGCCTCTTTGTAAGAAAGGAAATAAGATAATGGGAGCGATTCTGCTATTTGTATTTGAGTCACTATTAAAAAATTAACAACTTTAATGGAAGAAAAAACACAAATTTCTTATCCCAGCAAGGGACAAGCTCATACTGAGAAAACCTGTTGGTTGAATTTATATTATCTCCTTTTTCATAGGCAGAATCTGAGCTCAAAGACATTGTCTAAGTTATTATCTATCTCTCACATTACCCCAATGAACTGTTTTTAGTCACAATTGTTTTGCATTTCAAAGACTTTTTTGATGAAAATCAGAAAATACAGTCTCTGAATCCCTGATCCTCTCTTTTCCAAGTCATTTTCTGCATGACAAGGTCACACACAGAGTGCTGTATCAAACTCTTTATTATGGCTCTGATTTAATTAAACTACAGAGGAATTGGGCAATCCATCATGAAAAATTTCAGAGCCCTGGAGCTAAACAAAAGTCAGCAATGCCTTTATAGAGGCTCAGTTCTTTGGCACACCAAGTGTCAGGTAATATACCATATAATGGTGCTATTTATTGCTAATTGTCCAATAGTGAACCAAAAATGGTCTCTTCTCTTGAGACCTACCAGTCAAAATGGTTAAAGACACATCAGCATGGACTTCTCTACCTTCATTCATTTTAGAGAATAATATGCTGGATACCAGAACCACATTGGTTTACTGAATTTGTCTGTGTTTTCTGGAAGAGACAGGGAATTGTAGCAGAACTACGATGTTACTATTTTCCACTCTGAATAAAATTGCATATGGAGCACCAGTTCTTAGATAATTTTCCTTCTTTTATTTGCCCATCTGAGTCTGAATATGAAGTTTAGGCTGCAGAATCACCTACACACTCTGATACTCACTTTCTTCAATCTAGAAGTTACACTGAGAGGGTTTCCTACAGTGATAGAAAGTGGATTTCAGGAGAACAAGTGAGAGTGAGAAGGTGTAGGTATAGTTTTCCTGCTCTTTCTAATTTCAGTTGTCATCGCTCTCTTTTGCCTGTTAAAAAAAAGACATTAACATAGGAGAGGTGTCTGAAGTGGGGCAAACAGTCCTCCATAACGCATGGGACGTGGGGTTAGGGAGCAGAGACATGACACTAACAGCACTGAAGAACACAGCTATCCATTTTAAGTGTGCTGGCTTCTTAGGCAGCAGTGTACAGGAGTTACTGTAGGGTGCTAGCAGCAGCTGAGAAATCTTGAGTTCCTTTTAGAATGGAAAAGTCTATAAGAGATTTGGCTGCAGCTCCGTTAAGCCCTTATGTCCACCTGGTGCCAAAGCCATACATCACAATTTTCAAAAGCAAACCCACTTCCTAGTCTTTTTTCCATGTCCCCTTCTCTGTATCAGTAAGCTGCCATAGGTGGTTTCTTGCATACACAGTTGGTAAGAACAATGTGGTGATTCTTTCTGAATTAATTTGTCCATTACTGAATACAAAGTCACCCTAGGAGACTCAGCAGCTCTGAGTCTTAGTCACAAGATCTGTCTAACACTGTTGTACCAAGATACAGTTGCTGGTTATCTAGGTTAAATTCTCATGGCTTTTTGCCGTTGTGTTCAGCA
>NW_008599488.1:36637-37113 GCF_000691845.1 Merops nubicus
GCTAGACCCCCAATGCCTAAAGGACTGAGTGGTGGTTGCAAGAAAAGTGGAGCTAGGGCTCAGAGCAGGACAGCATACTTTTCCAAGGGCCTGTTCCTTGCTCAAAACCAGCCTCAGAACACAAGAGTCTCTGCAAGGTGTGTCAGCAGGAGATGGCAGGTGGTACAACTAGCACACCTCTATCTTCTGTCGTTGCTGAGGTCAATCCTAGGCTGTAGCTTCCATGAACAGTTTCTATGCTGAGAAAATGCATATTGTGCTTGCTCCTTCCCTGCAGTTTTTGCCCTTTTCTTCACTCTTCTGCATGCTGATGAGTAACATTCTTTCAAATTGTCTATGCTCTGTCAAGTATTAGAAATTAATGTAGGCAAGATGGACCACAACAATTAGCTTGTCTACAATGCAAATATATATCCTCTTGCTAGATAGTATGGAGTTCTGGACTGTCTCGTTGTGGTGGTTTAAACCACTTTTAT
>NW_008599489.1:0-34224 GCF_000691845.1 Merops nubicus
GCTCCAGCAGGGTCGCCCTCACAGCAGGGAAGTTTCTCCATACGTTCAGATGGGAACTCCTGGGTTCTGGTTTGTGCCCGCTGCTCCTTGTCCTGTCACGAGCCACCACTGAAAAGAGTCTGGCCCCATCGTTGTGATACCTGCCCTTTAGCTATTTATAAACATTGGTAAGATCCCCTCTCAGTCTTCTCCAGGCTCTCAGCCTGTCCTCAGCACAGAGATGCTCCAGTCTCCTCAGCGTCTTGTAGCCTCCGCTGGACTCTCTCCAGTGGTTCCCTGTCTCTCGTTAACTGGGGAGCCCTGAACTGGACACAATACTGCAGGTGTGCCCTCACTGGGGCAGCGCAGAGGGGCAGGAGAACCTCCCTCAACCTTCTTAATGCACCCCAGAACGCCACTGGCCTTCATGACTACAAGAGCACACTGCTGGCCAAATAAAAAGAATAACGGTGACAAGGAAGGAGGGTCTATTGATTTAAAGTCTTCCTGTATTTCATCCCTAAAGCCTCTGCTCTGCAATAGAAAAAATACTACAAAGTTAACCAAGGAAGGCCGTGGGATGGGTTAGGCTCTTTCTGGACGTGTTTAGTGCAGGGTGGAGGCTGTCAGTGGAACAACAGCACAGACAAGCTGTGCCACAAAGGGCCCAAGCATGATCCATCCCTTTTGTCTTCTCAAAAAGTAAATATTTAGCCACACATCTCGTTTTATATTTGCTGAGCTCAGCTTGGTGACAACATAAAAATCAGAAATATTTT
Source organism: Merops nubicus (assembly GCF_000691845.1). Classification (NCBI taxonomy): domain Eukaryota; kingdom Metazoa; phylum Chordata; class Aves; order Coraciiformes; family Meropidae; genus Merops; species Merops nubicus. Next base: position 759 of record NW_008599489.1, read on the forward strand.
TGATAATTTTTCAAAAACATATTGTTTGAAATCTCATCTGAGGTTTAAGCTGTTTCGGTAACAAACTCAAGACTTATTTCCCAAATGTTTCCAATGGGACAAGGATGCCTGTTTGGCATCTAGAAGACATGCTCATAACAGGACATTTGACTCCTTGCCTAGCTGTTTACTTCATGGGCACATTTACCTTGTTTTCACTGGAGATGTCTGCTGATCTAACATCCCACATTTTTAAATATTTTTTGGTATATCTGTAAGACAAAGCAGAAGGGCTCAAAGCAGTGCACAGCACTGTAAGAGGTGATATGGGTTACTAATCATCACTTAAAAAAAAATTTACAGGTATTAATTTGCAAGTGGTCACTAATATGAACATGCAAGATCCAGTGCAAAGTTCAGTTCAGTTTTCTTTATTAAAATATCTTTTCACATTTCTTATACTAATGCATTTGTATGGACACCCAGAAAGAACATCTGTCAACAGAAGAGCGCTGTGAAGTCAGTCATTTGTGAAAGGCTTATGATACAAACAACATCTGCACAGGGAACAATAAATTAGAAATATTAGCCAGTAACTGGAGCTTGAAAATTTAAATGTTTGGAATGAGGATATAAAACCTTTTGTATTTCTTGCTGGTTTTGTGCCTTTGATGCAATGCTTAAAGCAGTAACTATATATGTATGTACAAATCCATGTCCTCTTTCACTATTACCTAATTAAAATGAGAACCTTCTTACCTGAGGCCCAGATCTTGTAGTAATTTAATCTGTAGTAAGAAAAGGAGAGCAACTGCAGTGTCAAATACCAGCTGGCTAAAGGGTTTGTTTGGGACAGGACTTTCTCTGTTTTGTTTTGTTTTCTTTCTTTAAACTAATGCAACCGAGATAAACATGGGCTGCAAAGATTAAATCAGATCCAGGTCCAAACTGGATCCGTGTTAGTGGTTTATCATATTATAGAGAAAAGGAATAGGTCTGGAGTTTCATACTAGACAAGCTGGACACAAGTATGACTTCAGATCTCTCAAAAAATCAAAGTAATAGGGATTACACATAACAGGATTTTCAGGTACAAACTCACTGACCAGGGTGTAGTATATCCACCCACTCAAGACCTATATTTTGCATCATGCAAAATAATTGTGATAAGCAATCATTCCTTGAAGAACCATCACACCAAACTAACCAACATGCATCAGAACTTTTAAAGAGGAAAAGCAATTTAGCAAATGAAGAACATTCGTGCCTCTGCTGATAGAAGCACTTGGTAAAGTACTGAATCTCTGAAGAGTTATTCAAGTTTTTAGAGAGCCCAGGGCTCGCTCTTCCATTAGGCTCTCGTGGCAGGTTAGCATCCCAGTGAGCTATCAATTACCTGGCCCCAAGCCTGGTAGCAGCCCAGCTGCTGCAGCACAGGGAGTTCAGCACAAGCTTCAAGATCACATCAAAGTACGTACACGGCTGCCCAAGCTGTGCCGAGCTCAGTCTGCCACAGAAGTGTTACTGATAACCAAGTGAGCTAGTTTAAAGCAGCCTTAGATATTTCTGCATCCTACTGGCATCACAGGAGTTACTGCACTGTAGAAATGGACTTCCTCGGCTGTAGCTTCCCCTTTTCTTTCCTCAGAGCATGATGAATTGGGGGCTAGAAAGGCAAAATTGCATTAGCAGGAGAATATTAAAAATGAGAACGTAGGTCAGTGGTTTCTAGAGCCACTTTCCTATGAGAATTTTTATTTGTAATTTTTTCCATTAAATGCTTTAGGAACATCTCTATTGTTCCCCGTAAGGAAATAAACTTTGAAAAGACGAGCCTGGCAAACTCATAAATAAGTTCTGCAGAGCTTTTGGAACATTTGCAACATCTTCCATCTTGGCTTGTTTTCTTCTCCCAGCTGATCTTTGAGTTGACTGTGCTAAGTAGCATCAGGATGCCCTTGTATTCTCTGTTGGCAAAAAGACCAAAAAAAGAAAACCACGTGTGAGTGTAAATTCCCCCTTACCTTCTCCTGTCCTTTTTGATCAACACAAAACCCTTTAAATATAGTAACATATTCCTTAGAGCATTGCAAAATGAGCTAATAAATACAGTTCCCTGGAGAGATATTAGCATTAGCTTCATCAAATAAAAAAGGAAATAAGACAGTGAGAGATTTAGGTTAACAATTACAAACTAGACTGCAATGCTGTTAATGACCAACATCTGTGACTGGGCACTTACTGATAAAAGTGTCAAAAAAAAAAAAAAAAGATTCTTAAGGGCACTCTCTCAACAAATCTTAAAGTAAGATTCCTTATTTATCAGCAGACACTCAGCTGACACAATTAGGCCCCCATCTTCAGTCCCACAAGAATGAAAACCTTTTCCTAAGAAGCACTTGGGTATCACAACAGTGAGCAATACAATGTTCAACTTTCAGACACCACATTTCTACAAGACTCTGCTCCTTAGAAGAGGTTGTCGTGAGTATGCAGCAGGGACACAGGAACCTGGCCCCAAGAACCAAAAAAGGCAGCATGCAGATAGAGGAGTCCTCTGCATCACCAATGGAAAAGGCAAAGAGAGATCCCAAACTTCATTGTCTTTCCATTATATGACAGAAATAGTTGCCCACTGAGGATTCACAACTGTCAAGTCCTTCCTGACATCAGTTGCCAAAGCAAGTTTTCCTCCAACAAATATCTGCTAAGGGTACATGGTGGCCTCTAACCTAATAGTTTAGATTGTCAGCACGAAGGCGCCTCATGACTTTTGTGGACTTACCCCCAAAGGACTTGCCCCATGAGTCAGAGGCAGGAATTCCTGGTTTATAATTCAGTGTTTATTTCAGAGTATCACCTTGTTCTTCATATCCTGACTGTCTGAAATCTCTCCCTAATTTATAATGGACATCCTTCATCTTCATTTCCTGTCTGAACCTATTGTGCCATGCTACCATGCACAGTTAAACACATGCCAGGTCCCCCTTTGGAACTGGCTATGTCATGCTGGCAATGTGAAACAATTCCTTTATCACTGAGTATTTACAAAATAATTTGGGGATCACTTGATTAAGATGAGAAAGTAGCTGAAAAATCCCCAGAAATTCCTCTGAATACATTTAATTTGTCAAGTTTTCTGTCTCAGAGGGTACATTCCAGGGCTGAACAAATAGGCAGCTAGAAGAACACTCTGTCCTGACTGAGGCTGCCAGTCCTCATGCACCCCTAGGACAGAATCAAACAAACAAACAAACACACTCGTCTAAGAGGTAACTGGGGAGGAGGAGACACGAAGTCAGAACGTACAGCTGAGGTAAATTTGACACAATACCAATTAGTATTTGGCGAAGTGGCTATCTCATTGTTAAGATGTTTCCTTCAATATGTTTTCAGAAGCTGGGACCATTAAATAACTTAGAAAGATTGCCAGTTCTGATTTCAGGAAGGAAACCTCCTCCCAGTTCCTCTCCAAGTATATTCATTTCTTTTGCAAATACTTCCTATGGATGGCATGTAAGATACAAATTTCTGAAGCAGAGGAGAAAGAGGGAAGCAACCCCTGACCCCAAACTTTAGGTGCATTTTAAATGACATACAACTCCATGACGCTCAGGTTCAAGGTACTCTGGACTGCAAATCAGTCAGAACCTGTACTGCAACTGAGCCTTTAAACAATACAAATAATTCAAAGTTTAACAGATTGTTTTTCTAATGCACCACCTTTCTTGACTTCATTCAAACACTTTCAATGCCTTTGTGTCGCACAACACTTACTGTCAGTACACAGTGTTTACTAATGCCCTCAGCTCAATTTTGTAATGGTTTCTCAGTGAAGATGAAGAAAAGTTCCTAGATTTCCACACTGGATTATATTTATTCTGACAGAAACGATGTATGGGCAATGCACAAGGGCAGGGATTAGCCCTCATTAAAACGACTGGCCTCATCTTTCTTTCCAACAGCACAGGACTCTGTTTTGCCTGTGACTTCTTGAAGATCAATCCAGAACTGAGTAAATTAACAAGAACTTATCAGAGGAGTGGAACCCATGTTGTTATTTGAATTTAGAGGGTGTAAGGATGCCAGGATCTGATGTTAGGTCTCCACCATCATCACTGAAACAAAATGTTCCATATCCTCCTCTCTCTGAAAACAGAGCTCTTAGCAAAACCCTGCTCTCTCCACCGTGGTGTCCCTTGTCCCTAACTTCTGGAATATCTATTACTTCCTAAACAGCATCAAATTCTACAAGTTTTTTGACAGGTCACTATAGCTAAGTAATCCATGTGGCACTTCGTGGGATTCAGATGCCAGCTGACCAGCCTAGCTCCTGAAGTCCTCCTTTCACTTACAAATTAAGGGAGCAGCAGATCAAAAGCAACTTCACCTCTGAGCCAAATACTTCATTTGGCTATAAAGAAGCAGAACAGCTGGGGAGGAAGCTTAAGCCACTTGATCACTTTATAAGGAGCATTTTCCTTTTCATGAGTAGGATCAACAACTCATTTGGACCAAACCTCTGAGGTGCATCACAGTTAAGCATTGTGTGAAAATGAGCTACAGAAAAAGACACATTCCAAGAAAATAATGATAGAAAGCACCTCAGTAGCTCCCTGCCTCTTCTGCACTCATCTATGTTGTCTGAAAAGTGCTCAGAGGCAAATAGGGAGGATGGAAAATGCATAAAGAAATTTATCTGTCCAGTCCAACTTTAGGTCATTTAGCTGAAGAATTCAAAAGAGGGATGGTGCTGCCTTTTTTTTTTTTTCCCCAGACTTCACTGGGAGTAGAGGTGGGAATTTAAGAAGCAGAAGATGGAGATCTGTTTTTTTCACTATATCCCTTAAAGCACTAATAAGTCAAAAAAAAAGGAATAGCATGAACAGTATGTAAAGAGGGAACAATGTCACAGCATGAAATGAGGAAGGGTATTTCTAGGGAAGCTCAAGTAAGATGTGCAAGTGTTATAAAGCTGACTGTTCTTTGGTGTGTTTCTGAAAATGGAATTAGTTTTACAGAGTAACTAGTTTTATTGTTCTCCTACTGTTAATAGGAATTTGTACAGACAACATCAAGAAAACATTGCCCTCGGCTGACACTTTTCTCTCTTGAATCCAACATTCTCCATAGATGGTCAGGTTTAGCAAGCTTTAATAGCTCAATTAATTATGCTGGAACTGATTTACGTGAGATAGCGTATTTTCACTGAAGCCCTCTCAATATACTTCCATGGAGATTTTTCACTCCCTTTTGGCCACAGAAAATAAAACAAACAAACAAAAACTTCCTAAAACTTTAATCTTCCATACAATGTTCATTATATATTAATAACTGTTTCATTTTATTATTATTTTTTCAGTAATGATTTAATATTACACAATGTAGGGTGTGTATGAAAAAAAAGACAAATTCCTCCCCAAGCTTATTCCCAATGTCTGTCACAGCCACTCTTGACCATTTCTCCTTGACTTTCCAAGGAATGCTTGGGACAACACAGACGAGGGTTCAGCTCAATTTATTTTTAGAAAATTGAGCTCAAAGAGTAAAAACAAACCTTTAAACTAAGAGAGACAATGATACCATAAACCCTACTGGCCTGTTAATATATGTCTGTTTACTGTAACACAATCTGTGACCTTCAGTGCACTGCCAATGTCTGTAAATAATACAATGGGCTGCTTTCTTATCCCATGGGGATGTGAGTGCTGATGGAGCCTTTCAAAACTCAAATGGATGCCATAAGCTGACGTAGACTGTGCTATTGTGATTCTTACTTGCAAGTCTCTCTCTTTTTCTTTTTAAGTACAAGTTCCAAAGTCACAAAGTGGATGGCAGAAAAACAACTTGGGCTGCACCGTTTGAGATTGGATTAGATAGTTTGTCTGACATTCATAAAAGTACTCCTAAAATGTAAGTTCCCTGCCACTTAGATCTCTTGAGAGCAGAGGAACAGCTCATTAAAGACATTTATTCTTTAAAAAAAAATCAGTATTTTTTCACTGGCTTCTTAACCCTATCATGTAGTACTTAAAGCCTGATTAATAAGAATAAATATTAAGGCATTGCCCAATATCTGTCTAGTAAAGGTCCTGAACAACAAACAGTTAAAACATAGCAACACTTAAACAATATCCCACTGGATACACAATAATCTCAATCCAATTTCCCTATATTTAACTGCTTGCAGAAAATGTATACTTACAGAATGCCTGTTTTCCACAGAGTCTGCAAAATAAGAAGCAATGTATAAATTATGAAGTGGCACATTGCAGAGTGTTCAGTTCTATAATCCAGAAAATAGACTTTTATGTTTAATCTAACTTCCCTTGTTCACTTTGCAGTGATTTAAAGCTGCAACCTACAACTAAGGTTGAACCTCTGGTCCTACCAAGTGTCCAAGCACCAGTTTAATGGGTGGGTACATGGATGGGACCAGACATTTCAAAGGCTGTGCTGAACAGTACATGTTTGACAGCTTTCCTGGTTATGGTTTAGAGCACAAGTCTCTACTGAGAGCACAAGGTGTTACTGGCCAAAAAAGAGTTTTCCTTTAAGAGGCAAGTTCTCATGAGCATTATACTTCCTCTTTCAATTCCTTGCCAGGAAAGTAACGTACTGCAGAAATCCGGTATAGGATACAACCCTTAGAGCAACATCTTACAAAGACACCTGAAATTTTATTAGTAAAAAGATCTTGTTCCAAATGAAAGCCTGAGAACCACCAGGCTCTCTTCCATTCAGGATCAGAGAACTTTAAGATTAGATCTTAGGTTGGGGTTGGTTTGTTTGTTTTTTGTTTGTTTAGAAAGTGGATTTATCTATTCAGAAGTTTCACAGAATACCTTAAAATACTAAACTATAAATATTTCTTTGCCCTCTGAAAGCAAGGCAATCTACAGACATGAGAAAAGTGACTCTACTTTAAGAAGAAGGACTTCAAGTCTTGTTAAAAGTGCTCTTTTGTATGGTCTGTTACAGTATTCACATGAGGCACAAATAAGTCTTGACTCTTGAAGGGTATTTTCTTGGAAGGTACATTGAACTCCGTGGAGAGAGGCTGTGTCAAGAAAAATTCATCTAATGGCCAAAGCAGAGGGTTTAGACTATGGCTCTGCATTAAGTTTGCCAGTATTTTTTCTATAATGTGGGACAGTCTCTGAATCTAATGTTTTTGTCTAAGTATGTGTCTTTTAAACAGCAAATAATAACATCAGTCCTCCCATAGGCAGAACACTTATGTAAACTTCAAAAAATTCTCAGAAATCATTAAATGAAATATATTATACAAAGTGCTACTAGCATAAATAGGCTTTAATAAAGGTCTTTTATAACATCAGCCCTCCCATAGGCAGAACACATGTTTACATAAAACTTCAAAAAATTCTCAGAGATCATTAAATGAAATATATTATACAAAGTGCTACTAGCATAAATAGGCTTTAATAAAGGTCTTTTAGAAACTCCCTTGCCAGCCAGCAGAAGTAACAAAAAACCTGAACACAGGTGAATCTAACTGCAAATATCACGGGCTCTTTTTCTCTCCTTCATGATTACATCCATGTATATTTGTGCTGCAGTCAAGCTCATACAGTTTCTACCATCTGCATTTTTATTACTGTAGGATTGTGATTTTGCTTCACTGAAAGCAGAACCATGAACACAGTACACAGGCTGTAATTTCTGAAACACAGAGAGAACACATGGATGTCACTGGTGCTGTATGCTGTGAGATTGATTTCTCTAAGACTGTTTACCCAGAACTTTTAGCCCAGGAGAAGGATTAAAAACTGAGATGACAACAGCACCTTATACCAGTGCATAAACATAATGGGTCTCAGTGTTTGGCAAGGTTGATCTCTATATGTTTAGCCCATTTAGTAAGAAACAAAATGAAAAGTTACACGGGAAACACATAAAAGCTTTTTGTGCCCTGCAAGCTGACAGAAGCAAACAATAACACTGCTGACCCAGTGCCACATCAAAGCTTGACTTTAAGAGGACAAAACTATATGTAAGGCTTATGAAGTGAAGTATTAATGAGCTGTCGTTTAGCCCTCTGTCACAACGTATTGTGCTTACAGGAAGGAGGAAATGAGAAATTTTGTCTAAATTCCAAACTTCAAACAATGGGATGTTTGCTACCCTAAAGCTCCTGGGTCAGGATAACCGACATCCCGCCTCCTTGTTATCTGTCACCCAGGTCCAAAGAGTGTGGCTTTCTAGCTAAGTACCAGATCTCTGCCAGGAGAATGTCATCTGTGCCCTTTGAAAGGGCTGCTGCCAGGCTACAGGATTTCAAAAGTGCACCAATCAGGTAAGCCAGCAAGTAGCCTCTAATGAAAGCACAATATGGTGCTTTTACTGATTCTTTGCTACATCAGTCTTTTCACTACCTTTTTATTTCATTCCTAAAGTGGTTTTTACTTGACTGATTTTTCTGTGATGAAAGAGAACAGAAAGATTTTCAGCTGGCACATGGCTTTCCCCTGCTAACAAAATCAGGGAAATGAGATACGCTGGATTCTAGTCATATACAAAAAAATTGGTCAAGCTTCCATGGCCAGACAAACAAAAAATTTCACCTTTCATGGAAGGAATCAGAGCTGAAAGTCTGGTGCTGGTGATTTCTAAAAGATTCCCAAGTCTAATAAAGGTAGGTGTTTCTATGGATTTCTGATGCATTTAAACTCTTGCAATTGCTTTTTGTTGACGGGGTTTAAAATTAAATGAACACATTTTACAAAGGAATACATTAACGGCAGGAATTTAAGACACTGTCATCCCCACCTGCTCTGCTCTCTCACACTGCTAGAGGTTGAGGAGAGTATGCATGCTTCACCAGCTGCCAATTCATAACCCACCTCGAAGCCATCTCCAACACTGGTGAAAGCTAAGATGCTAGATTACCAGCTGAAGACACTGGACTGCAGACACATGCCACATTCTCCCAAGACTTTTACTGGAGCAGTAAATTCTAACAGAGAATCTTGGCAGGCAGCTTGGGAACAGATCTTCTGCAGGGGCATGCACGCAATTGAGTTTTGCATTTTAGGTTCAAGCAAGGTCAGAAGCTCCCTGCATATTTGTGCCTTTCTGAAACCATCTGGTTTTGACAAATTTTTGGCTGCGTCTATTGTTGTAAGCATTTGGGTCTGGAATCAGTTCCTCACAGATCCAGGCTTTGGTCTAGAATATGTCTTGAAACGTAAAGATCCAAAGAGGTTTTCATTTGGAGAAGGTGAAGGTTATTTGCATGAATTTGGACTGCATGCAAAGAGCATGTGCTACTAAGGCCTGAATTTTGAATAAAATAAGAAATTCCCAGACCCTGTGAGTTTTCTCTGTGCTGGAAAAAGTGTTCAGTGGGAGTTTCTGGCTGAGTACAGAGGTGTTAAGCTTGAGGCCCAGTAGCAGGAAAGTATTTGAGCAGATTTCCTGATTACTAAAACTGATTTCTAATAGTTTGTTCCAAACCACTGAATGCAATGGAGATTTCTCATGCCTCTTTCCACTGGGGTATATTTATTTTTCCATAGTACATTGTTGGTTGCAATACGATTCTTAGAATTTCCTGTCTCGCCACTGCAGTTGCTTCCAAGTGACCAGTCCATTTTTCCAGACTTAGCAGTATAAAGGCTACCCTTGCATTTTGATCACTAGGTTTCCATTTTCCTAATAAGAAATTAGGAATAGTATCTTGCAATAAGCCACCAGAAGTTCAATTCAGTGCACGTCAAGGTCAGTGCAAAGCCTACCACTGGCTTCTGTGAGCTTTTTGATCTGATGATGGATCTGATCCACAAGAAGTGTCCCGAAAAAATGTAAGGAAATCTGCAGACCCAGCTCTAGTCTTCTCAGCCATACGAACAGAATTGTGGTGCCCCAAGAACTGGGATCAACGTTGAGGGAAGAGGAGGAGCTGAGATAAAGAATCAATATGGAGACACTTGCACTTGTGCCCCTGCACTGCCTCTTGGAAGGATGAAAGATGTGACAGAAGTAAACCGTGCAACCAAACGAGCCTCCACCCACCCAGCCAAACTGTGTATCTGACACGTCCTGACCCCTCCCTCAGGAAGAGCATCAGCTGCCAGCCTGGCCCGTTGGGACCCCAGCACAGGCAAAGCAGGCAGCAGGGCCACAGTCGTTTTGTCATTCTTGGCAGCCTGTTGATTTAGACAGTCACCTGTTTGGCTTAAGTATTGGACTGTCTTGGTTCTTCCTGAACAGAAAGCCACAGCTCTGGCCCTGGGCTGGATATTCCTGACTCTCAATGTATTTCAGCCTTTTCACAGAGCAACCAGAGAATGCAGTATTTTAAGGAAATCAATTCATCCTGATAGGTGTGAGGGACTTCTAGAAAAAGCTGTTATTGACCTGACTGGTACTAATTGCCATTTGGATGCAAGGTTTGATTTAAAGCTAAGGCTTGAGGTATTTTATGTAAAATAGTACAGTAACAGCCTATTGCTCTAGAACAGGCTTTCAATCAATACCTGAGTGAACCTCCTAAATACTAATCTTCTTTCTCTGAATTAAACTAACCTTTAAGGTTAACCTTCATCTCTCTGAGTTGCTTCCAGAGACAATGCTAGCGACCAACCTCCTCCTTAAACCTCTCATTACACCAGAGGAAATCTAGCATCCAACTAAAGACATCAACGTTCTCTATCTACAGCACTATTATTTGGCTTTCAGTCAAAATACACCTGACCAGACTTGAATTTCAACGGCATGCTTTTCCTGCTGTTAACAGGTTAACTGTACTTAACCACATGCACATCTTCTGGGATTCAAAATGGGCATTTGACAGCTGGTTTCTGTTGATCTTTAATGTAAGACCTCTTCAGGCCTGGTACTCAGAATAATGAAAGCAGCAGAGCAGATAGGATGGGAAGTCCTACCACAGTGTGATGGAGACACTGAAATGATAGTGACAGGAAATAACATACCCAATGCCAGGAAAATAAAAAGAATAATGGCAGATGCTCAGCACAGTGCCAAAGGCCTAGTTTTTGGGAAGGGTCAGAGCATTATCTGCACTATGGATTCATGATTTGGGATAAGGACAAGCAATAGTTGCAGAACTCAAAATACAAAAGAAGTTGGTTACAACATGGGATCTTCTGGGCCTTCATGGCCTTCCTGAGGACAGCAGTGAAAGCCATCAGAAAAATGAAGAGGAAAAGTGTTTTAGCTCAGTCACAAATAATTGCATCAGACAGAACTACTACTGATGGCTCTTCAGCTTCCTCTCTAGTGGACACAGTTTCTGGAATGCACAGACAATTAACTGAAAAGACAAAATTGCTTATGAAGCACTCAGTTGTAATGAAACAAATCCTAACCACAATAGCTATCTACAAACAAATAATAATAATAGAATGTTACATAGGTTTTAGGTGTTAAAGCTGTCAAACTGTGTAACTGACACTAATTTCCAAATTTATGTTATATCCCCAGAGGACACATTTATTTGAACCATTAACTTCCTGAAGTAGATTGTACTCTTGGGCATTTGCTCAAAAATCTCAAAGAATATTCAAATATGCTGAAGATCATAATGGTAAATCAACTTCTGCACCCACCAGTAACGTTCAACGTCTTTCACAACTGGCCTTTAGTCTACATGTATTACTGTCTATTAAAGTACTCAGGAAGACAGATCTATTTCCCACGGATCCTTCACTGCATTTATACTTTGCCACCTTGTAATCACACGGCCTATCAAAAAATCAAAGTAAATGTTACATTTAAATAGACTGTAATGTAGCTATCCAAGGCAACTGCTTAGCTATGTGATGCACTGCTTATCTAATTGAAACACTTTTCCTGTGTATCAGTCAGGAAAAAGAGACGTGATTAAAACAATAAACTGCCAGTGTGTTTCCAAGACTAACTGAAACCCTAGAATGTTATGCATAAAAAGGCAGGTGGGCTGCAAGATTAAGGGGTGTTTGCATATCATCTGGCTAATTCTGTTCAGTCTTTCAATCACATCTCATTTTATTGCAGTTCCCACTTCATGGCAAGTAGAGTCTTGTCAGTGCTTTGAATTACAGCTCTGCTGTACCAGCCTTGAGTTTACGCTACAACTCACTAAATATCCTTCTAGTTTATAACACTTTGTTGTGTCAAAAACAGGAATGGTGAAAGGTGTAACACTCAGCTTCACACCCTGACAGAAAGCAAGTGAGGGGTTATGCAGTCAGCTTCTGCAGCTTGTTGTAGGTCCAATTCACTGGAAAATGTTTCAGATGTTTTCAGGCTTTCAGGATCAGCCCTGGAATGAGCTGTTTTTTCCTCATGAAGCTGCCAGGCAATCCTCCATGAAGTGCCTAGCCCTGTTCTTTGGTGTAAATGATATTCTGATTTTCACTGCAAGGGTGTGAAAAACGAGTACAACTTATAGGCTCAGCACTAAGCCAAGAGTCAGGATTCAAAAATTCTGTTCCAAGTGTTGTCACTCTCTAACCGCATTGCCTTAAACAAATGACCTAACCTCTCTGTTTATTCAGCTGTAAAATGGAGATAAAAATTGCCTTTTATGTCCTCATAAGGAAAAATTAAGTAATGTTTTCTAAAGCACTTGGAAACCCTCACATGCAAGATTCCCTAGAAACAGAATGCTGTGTCAGAGCAGGTGGGAAATCCCTTAAAAATATAAAAATAGCAAATTAAACCACAATGATAAAAAAAATAAAAGTGGTACACAAACCCAGTTGGTAACTTGGATGGGGACAAAATTTGAACAGTTTACAGTCTTAATATTTATGAATCTAAATTTCCTGACACAAAGAGAAGAAAGGAAATCCCTTCTGATTTAGTCTTCAACAAACTATGAAGAAATGCTTTTAATGTACTGACTCTGAACTCATTACTGCCAGAACATTTATAGACAGTAATTGCCAGTAAGCTGCTAATGCCCACATACAAAAGTCTGTGTTACAGGAGGTGGAAGGGTAGAGTGGCTAGCACATACAATCTGAGATTTATTTTTTTTTTTCTGGTGCTTAAAACAAACAACTCACCCTACTGAAGTGATCATATTGCTTTCAAGGTTTTTAAGAGTTTGTTGTTTGAGGCTTTATAGATATTTGCTGGGTTTTCATCCAAAACCAGTGTAATATGTATACAACACATGGTCATGTGCTGTATAAATATTACAATGCTCAACAGGAGAAGTTATGAGCACTCTGAGATAACACAACATAGCATCCCAGCCCCTAACAGGTCATGTTCAGCTCCAGATTCAGATCCAGATGTATGGCCTGACTATTTAGAAGACACAGTTCAAATGGGCTGATAGTAGATGTTACAAATGTTTCTCTCACTGCATTAAGCATCACTGGTTTATGAGAAACCATGAAGGTGTTATACAATTTGTCAATAGCTGTGATTTTGTAGCTACCCTTCGGTATGTTCCTGTGCGACTTGAATCTCTTCTTATGGCATTTAGCTTCTAAACTGTTTAGTCACAAATTCATCCCTCATCTCCACACAAATGCTTCCTTTATGTGTTTAATTTTTCACTAGCTTACTTACCATTATTAGCTTTTCTGATTTCACTATAAACTGTTTCAGTCCCCTTCTGTACAGGAGCTGGAAAATGTATTGGCACAGAATCAATTTCTTTTCTTTTTGTTTGCCTTACAAAAAGCTCCTTAAGCAAACAGAACACACTGTTTTACCTACAGAGGAAGTAGTTACATAAGCAGCAATGAACCTCTGGAGTCTGCATTAAAAAGCAACTATACCCCCTGCCCCAAACCCAGAGTGTAAGGTTCTGAGAGGGGGATGTCTCTCCCTCTATACTAGAATGATGATGAAAATAGGCTTCCTTTTCTAAATTTAGCTCTAACATTCTAATAATCCACCCAACTTAAATTAATATTAGTTTAATTTTACAGAGACATCTACTGCTAGAGAAGACTTTCTCTGGATCATTTTAAAGAGCTTCTTCAATTTGTTCTAAGGATTTAGGGATCCTAGACCTGAGGAGATCTGTCATATGGAAGGCTAACTACACCTTCTTTTGGCAACTAGCCTGATTAAATCTTACAGGCACAAAAGTAATCTAATTTGCCATTCTCTGTGAAATGTCTCAGAAGAATAATTGCAGATTTCACACTGCAGGGCTGCTATCTAGGTGTGACCCAGGAGAAGTCTTCTCTCAGTTCCTCAGTGGCAGGCTTTTGTTAGTGCCCCCACAGGGGGATGTAGCAGGACTGAGGGCTAAGAAGGCTTGTGGAAAGATAGAAATTAAGGAGAATAAGGGGGACAAGGAAAGAGCTGAGATACAAATGCAATGTTAGTCTTCAACACATACTTTTCAGACCCTTAGGTTTACAAATAAGCCCCTGTAAACCTCTGCTCTTGTAGGAGATGAAAAGCAAAAAGCTCTTCCTTTTTTGCTGTCTGACATCTGTGAAAACTAATCCACAGTTTTGATACCAAACTACAGGCACTTACCCCAGCAGGGAAGGGGCAGAGCCTTGTCTAAAGGCCTGGAAATGGCAAGAACTCAATTTCTCTATTGTCTGTATAAACACAGCTCTGGCTATCAGGAGATTAGAACCATTTCCTTGATTTCTTGCATGGCTGTAGATTAAGAATCTCTGGGCAACCATAGTAAAGCAAAGTGCTCCAGAACTGGGTGGATTTAAAACCACTTTCTTCACTTGGTATAGGGGCCTGTGCAGGCAGAGTCTAAGAGTTTGTCCTTCAAGGATCTCAAAGCGTTTTAGAAACACCCAGCCATCAGTTAAACTGAGTCTCTTAGGAAACCTCAGAATTCTATTAATATCACCTCAAATTTCTGCAGATCTTCAATAAACTAAGCAGTAAAATTTTTTTAGTTAAAGTTAAAAAAGTAAAAAGAACCCCAAAATTGCTGTTCCCTCTCTGAAAGAAACTGGAAAGAGAAATCACATTTATGGATACAGAGTCCTCTACTTTAGCTATTAAAAAAGAAAAAAAGAAAAAAAGAAAAAAGAAGTCCACAATGATGCACAGCCAGACTCAGAATCAGGACTGTTACTGTTCTGTGTCACTCTGGAGAACCTAAGTGTCTCTGGCACCACATTCTAATTTCCCAAAGCTAATTTCATTTTTAAAAGTTCCATTAAGCATCCCTTAAATGTTGGAAGCTAACACATCAGAATTAAGTTGCAAAAATGCTATTAATTTCAAAGACAGAAGAAGTCACACCTCACCGAGTGCTTAATCACAGCTTTCAAACTTGCAGTTTTGGCATGAACTTCCTTTGCAAAATAATCTGAAGATCATAAGTGTGTTTCTGTGTGTTTATGGACTATTGCTTAAATGATCAATTCAATTTCCAGTGAAGCAAGAAGTAATTTTCTCAGAATTTTAATGAGAGGTCGCTCACTTCATTTGGAACAGTTGTTTTTTTAGTAGATTACAGTCCTAAATATACTCCTGTTGACTCCGTGGAAAGACTTAGTGGGAGGCATTTCCTTAACTTGCCTTTTTTTTCAGACCTATTTCATTAAAAATTGTGATATAATGCCACTGCCCATGTTATTTTCTTTGTTAATCTTCCAAAAGTTGCCTCAGTTCTGAAAATAAAGTGTTAGAAGAAATTATTTGGAACATTTCACATTTCGTTTCCACTAACTTTATAATGCTGCCACCCTGCAGATAGCTAACCAGCTATAAAAGTAAAAGAAGTCACACATTCTTACTCAGCCATGATTAGTGGTTTATCACTTTTGATTTTAGAAATATTTCCTGATCTTACTTTAGCACTGGCCTTTGTTTTTGCTGGGCTAAACAATAAAGGGTCTAAACCACCTGGCCATCCTTTGCACAACTAAGCTTTACAAAAGATCATTTTGTCCAATGTATGACCCCCATAAGCATTCAGTTTAATTATTCCCTAGGGTTATCACCTCTTTAAATACCAAATTAACATTCTACTATTACTACACCAGGAAAGAGCTGGACTGTGTAGCGTCAGCTGTATTCATCTAGTCTCTTCACCTCTACTTCAAAAAGCAGGTATCAAGTTATTCCCACATGGAAGTCTGGAAGTTTTAAAGCAAAGCAATGCAAGTTTGCTTCTCACAAGCTGACCACTCACCACCAGTAACGATGTCATGAACCCTGTTTTTTGCTCCTCACACAGAAGCATAGCACACAAAAAGTTCCTGATGCAGTAGCCTGTTCATCATTAGACAGTGCTACAAAATATTTCAGAAATGACCAGCTAGTGCAGACGTGGCTGGAAAAACAATGTGAAACCACTGTTCTCAAATATAAATACTTCTTTACTGTGAAGGATAAGATGTACATCCTTCTACAACTACGTAAACATGTTTTGAGGTAGCATTTACTTATTCCCAATTCCCAAAAGTGACATAAGGTCTACTGTCACAGCTCAGACACTGCAGTATGTATGCAGTAGTCTTTCACACCACAGGAAATATGGTTCTCCTGCTCCTGAGATGAACATTAGTGTTGCTATTGACAAGAGTGGCAGGAGGAACAAATGATTGAGAAGATAAATTAATTTTAAGTTAGTCCTGAGAAATCAAAGAAATCTGGAGTTCCTCAGAAGGCAGAAGGAACCAGACCCCGTGTGCAGCCTGCCAGATAAGAAATGCATACCCAGGGAAGAGGGAAGTGTGAGGTACTTTGCCTTCATTCAGAAAACAGGTGGAATCAAGAGGGAGAACAGAGCTTTGGAGCTTGGTGTTAATCTGAAAGGTGTGTTCCTCACGAAGGATTGGTCATAACCCACAGAGAATTAAGAAAGAATACAATGATTTGAAACAAAATTTGTATAATAACATCAGTGTGGCAGAGGTATTGGTGGCAGTCTATGTCTGAATTATTTGTGTGGGTGTACATGATTATTACAAGGATATATAATGAAACTTCACTTTGCTTCTCTTTTCCCAAGAATAAATCTCATCGTGTTCTCATTGTGGCAGGCAGTGCAGGGCTGCAAGAATTAATCTTGAAACTTGGTTTCATAAAACTCCTTCAATTTAAGCAGCACCCTCAAGCTGCTCTGAAAGATGGACATGAACTACTTGCAGTGCAGCTGCCATTCACACAGCCAAAGGACACAGCTGCCAGCTGCTCACTCGTGTCCTGGCTGCAACAAAACCCACACGTTAGGGAGCTACCCAATCTCAGTGTGCTTGGAGTACAGGTCAGTCTTACAGGATGAATTAATGTTCTGTAAGTCATACGTAGGTCTGTAGCACGAGACAGCATTCAGTTTAAATAATCTGATCTAATTTACACACTACCTTTTAAACGTTCGTTTGCAGTTTAACGGGGTTCAGTGTACATAGCAATGCTGCTATCTTATTACTCAGTCTGGTGTACTGGAATAGTGTTATGTATCAGGGATGGGATCAAAAGGCTGTTTTTAGATATGCTGATCTTGCATTTGATAGGGCTTTTAATTTAAATAATCATGCACTAGCATATTTTTACCATTCTCCACCATTTTACTGTGTAGTACATGCTCAGGAAGAGCTGGAACAATGAAGTGTTAGCCCTATTCTGAAAACCACTGTAACAACTATGGTGTCTCAGGTGCAGAATTGAGCAGACGTGTATACACATGCTTGGAACATGGGAAAAACTCTGATGAATGGCACCAGCAAATGAAAACAGAGAAAGAATAGGAGGACTGGCTGTTCTGCAAGAGTTTTGCTTCAAAGTTTCAAGAGTGAGCACTTCTACCCAAACATCTCTATTACTAGCTAAACTACCTGTGCCTTTGGTCTCTGAAATGAGGGAGTGGTCCTTCCTACCACGTAAAAGCAAATTTATCCATTTCTTCCTCAGTCTGCTTCTAATCCAGCTGAAGCAAAGAAGCTAGAGCAAAGCATAAATGTCTCTCGTGGGTTTTATTTGCTCTTAGCTACTTGAAACTTTTTGTACTTTTCTGAAATACTTAACAGCTTTCAACACAAGGGTGTGATGACATCACGGTTCTCCAGATGACACAGAATGACTGAAGTGTGCATTTGGGTGTTGAGAATAAATTTCAGTGGGTATTTCTCCTTCAGGGTTGCAGAGACATGTACCTTAGCCTCATGCTATGAGGTCTGGTCACTGTTGCCATAGAACTACAGCTAGGAGCCCAGAGTTACCTGGGCATCAATATTCTAATTTCTCTGTTTAATGTGCCACAAAATCCAAGACGGTCTCCAGGCCTCTCCAGACTGAATCTAAGCTGGTCTCTCTTCCTTCTCTATGGCAAGTGAATTACAGCTTTGACCCTTCAACCAGTTCCTTTAAGAAGGAAGAAATTCCACTGCTTTCTGCACTCTCCATTATCCCACCCTGTGGCTAACCTCAGATGGCTCTCAGTGGATTTGGACTCTGTAAGGTGAGGATTCACAGCAGGCTGCCTTCTGCTCAGAGCCACGGCTCCAGTGGGGGGCCCTGCTCTGCACAGACCTCATGTGGGTGGGAAGGGCAAAGGCAGGAGAGGATCCCAGGGGAAGAAAAGCTGCAATGCACAACAGCATGGTTACCACAGCATCATCTGGATTAAGAAGAGTTACTGGCATGAAACTGTCATGCCCACAAAACACAACCTGCTCTTACATTCACCAGTGGCAAGTTCAGACCAGTGTCAGGGAGGGGCAGTGTACCCAGAGTTGCTCCCAAAATGTAACGATAGAGGCCAGACAGTTTATTACCTCTGTGAGGATCAAGCGTTGATACTTCAACTTCAGTGTACTCCACCTCAGCACTCTCAACGTCAGGTCCTGCCCCAAAAATATCAAGAAGATATTTCTTTGTAGGACTGCATGCCTCATTTGAGCTGTGGGCCTGATCCTGCTGCCAGTGAAATTCATGACAAGACCTCATTGACTTTAAGGTGCAGGATCAGGCCCTACTTTTGGCAGATGTGAACTACTCTGCCAAGAGTTGTAAGGCCAACCCATTCCTAAGGGTCAGCCCAACCTGAAAGGCAGTAGACCAACTCAAGTCAGACTTCTGAAACTGTAGGATGTGCAAATTGTGCCTAAACCTCTTACTTTCAACACTTTCAAAAGTTGCACAACACAAAGAGAGGAGGGAATTATCTGAGATTCTCCCCTATTCCTACTCCAGTTCCAGCTCCTCTCCCATTTCTTTCCTTACCATTACTTTTTCCTCCTTTTCTATGGCTGCTATGGCAGGACACTTCCCATTTTCCACTTTCCTCACTTAAAGACTTCTCTAAGTCTTTCCCAGCCTCCCTCATCACCTCTCATACTCTCAATTTCTGCTTTTGCAGCAAGCAATTTCAGCACTTTTCACTTATGTTGCCCTTGAAGCTCTCCATGGAACATCTACAATGGCAACCCATCTTCCTCCTCAAAATGCTTCTCTGCCACAATGGCCACAAAAAGCCTGATGCTGATTAGACACCTGATTTACTAAGACTACTGGCTGACAAGAACTGGCTACCTGGATACAACAGACCAAGAAGCAGCTGTTGCTTTCTACTCTGTCTTTTCCTTAGGCTGGACATGGTTTTCTACTAGATTGCTGTAGAAGCTGGAAGGAACAATAACAGTCATCCAGAATGGAATCCTGCAGAGCTGCTTGTGGATTTTTCAGAACAGAAATGAGAGAAAGATCTAATGATCAGAACAGCAAAATTCTGGAGGAGCCTTCCAATAGCATTGGTGAGAGAAATAAATAAAAGCTGAACAAAACCAAACCAGTGCTTAAGGTGGCAATTAGTTATAAACAAAGTTTAAATGACATGCTTTCTACAACAGCAGTGATTCCAAATGATCAACAGCACTCAGATGTTCCTGTGTTTCTGCTGTCTGCACATTTGTCTTGCATGAGAATGTCTCCCTAGTATTAATTTGACTTATTCAGGCCACAATGGAATAACTTTCATGCAACAGCTCCCTCCTTTTGCTTGCTGAAGTAAAAGCTATTGCCACAGATATGCAGAATAGTGCATAATAGTAGTGTTATTTTTAGAGGTCTGTGAGTATATAGACTTGTTTTTCAAAGCTGGTACAGAGATCTGCAATAGCTGAGTTGGCTTTAAGGAAGCTGCCCAATCCACAGTAGGTAAGGATTGAACACATTTATTTCTGGCAGACATGCAGATCATTAGACCAGAGCCCATTTCATCTGAAACAGTTAGGATACAATGGGAAAAACAAGAGGCACTGAGATAGAGTTTCCAAAAGTTGTTTTCAAGTTTTCCTGTGAAATTAACCTAGTGCAGCACCTTTCTCTTAGTTTTGTGGTACAGTGCTGCCCTGCACAGTGAGAACTGCATCAAAGAATAGAAATCAGAAATTCCTGCCACCTGTGTTGCATACAGGCTTACACAGCAGTGTAATCCCACGCTCTGGATTAATTTTAGTTTAACTCTGATCTTTAGATATTCTAGATCCCTTTCAAACTACCTTTCAACTCATGGTCCAAGAGACAACCAAGTCAAAATGTAATATATGCCATCAGAAATTGCATCTCACCAACAAGAATGCTTTCAGATCAATAAAAATCAAAAATATATGCCTTCAGATGGCAATACCACATGTTTAAGTACTAGTCTTGGACTAAATATGTTAAAAACACAGGTCTTGAAGAATACAATGTGTTTGCTGACACATTGTCATGAATATATATGTATATATAGCCCACATAGTGTCTCAAGCTATTTGGCAGATTATTTTATTCAGCTTTCATAACCGATTAAATATTTAAGCATTAAACCTAAAAATAAAGATCTGCAGAAACGAAGAAAGGACAGAGAAGTAAAAGAAGCAGAAGTCTGCAGGAAAGATTTTTAATAAAAAATTCTGAATAATTGTTGTACTGAACTTAAAATGTTGAGTCTAAGTTGTACTTTTACACTACCCTTCACCAGATGGCCTGGAGTCTGGCACAACTAACTACACTTCATAATGCAGTTGGAAAATAGGTCCTATCACTGTCACTTTTGCATGTAACCAAAAAGAAAGCACAGGAAAGAGCCTTACTCAATACTACAGAGAAAAACTAAAGGACTGGACCTACCAAATCCTCATTGCTACCATTAGAAAACCACAACTTTCAATCATAAAATAATTTTTAAATCTATTGTATAGCATGAAATTACCTTTACTCTCATCTGTTGATTTCATGTGATTTTCACTATCTTCAATGTAACCTGACCCTAAAATATTAAAGCAGAAGTTGAGCTGACAAAATACCTATTACAGCCAAACAAATAAATGCTGTAAAACACAGCTGCAACTCCCACTGTCATGGTACTTATCTACATATGAGACATTCTACTTTTAGATTCATGCCTAAGATATTCATAGAACATAAGTAGGAAAAATGTGGCTTTTTAAATGATCAGCTAAAAAACACCCAGGGGGTAACTTTGCTTATGCAAGGTGCTCTAAGTAACATGTCCACCTCTCTTTGTAAAGTGCATTGAGATCCTGGAATGAAAGGCACCTAGTTGTGGCCTGTGGCAAGTACTGTACTGCAGCCACATCACAGGACCATGTGCCACAAATCAAATTTCCTCTCTGAAATAACTTCCTTGCAGCTGTGTCAAAAATGGCTATTTTCTTTTACCATGACTTCTCCACTGTACTATTGTTAACTGATTGCCTGGTAGAAGTGTCTGAGCAGACTTATAAACCAACCTTTGTAGAAAATGTGCTCATAAAAAAATGTATAAAGACAAAATGATAGAAGATGCTTGGGAAAATGTTGTTATTGGTATTCCTCTGTACTCCCAAAACACTGGGCCCTATCCAAACAACAACCATGTAAGTCCAAAACTTGAAATTCATGTTTAACTAAACCAGCTCAGTAGTAG
This sequence comes from Merops nubicus, assembly GCF_000691845.1. NCBI lineage: Eukaryota > Metazoa > Chordata > Aves > Coraciiformes > Meropidae > Merops > Merops nubicus. Next base: position 22,570 of record NW_008599489.1, read on the forward strand.
TCTTAGAGCAAAATATCCTACCTGAATAGTAGTCTCCATCATTGTGATGTCTTGTCAGTTTTTCATTTGTCAAGTTTGTGGCCAAGGCAGAACTGAAAAGCAAAGCAGTAAAATTTGATGTAACTATCCAAAAGCAGTTAGTAAAAACAGCAACATGATGACATGCAAAGATCACTTATTGTCTGTGCTGAGTAGCTCACTTTCTAAACTATTGAACCTAACGAAAACTTTGCCTTTAAGAGAAGCACAATCAAACTTTAAGGTAAAAAATATTCTCTCTTGCATCAGTCTTTAAGACATCTGTATTTTTAATTCCATACCTAAATGCACTCAAATGCAGGCCTAACATTCTTCTAGTTCTCTTAGCTGGTCTTTTTTCCTCCCTATTTTTAGACTGTTTCCTCATCCTGTTGTTGTGTTAGTAGGTGATACATGAAACACAACCATCTATTGTCTGCAGGTGTGTGCCATAATAAACCATATTCACATGATGGAAGGCCTCCAGCCTTTTAAAAAGAAACACTTCACCATTCCCACAAAGCAAGATATCTTACCCAGACATCTCCATGGATGGCCCTTTAGCTTGACAGAGAAAAAGAAAAGCATCTATTAGTAGATTGCAGAAGTAAAAGAATTCAAAATTAAAAATCAAACCTAAAATACAGTGATTATCTACCCGAGTCAGAATAATTTCTCTTGGCTATCACAAAATTACTTAGTGTCTAACATCCTGTTCATTACTCAGGTCCCTCAAATGTCTCTTTCATAGGGAACCCAAGATCCCAAACCTCAGACTTCAGCCTGGCCAATTTAAGCAGTCTGAGACATCCAGATACTCCAAATTTTCCCAAATATTTTGCAATGTACTTGCCTATCACAGGTTAGACCAGATTTACTTATTTTCTGAAAGAACAAAATCTGAAAAAAATACTTTAATGATAGGTGACAAATCCCTGAGTGAAATTGTATTATGGGGTGGGGAAAAAAAAACCAACACCAATAACCTAATAATCTTAAATTTGTTTCATGAGGACTAGAGAAGTACCTCAATTACACCTGAGCTGGGACCCCAAATCAAACTGTCATAGCTCTATAAGGGATCACAAAACTCCTCAGGCCCTGTCAGCCTCTACATTGCACCTACATTCCAGCCCTAGGACAGCACCAGAACAGTGCAATCTTTGCTTCACCACTGCTCTCCCAGCACCATTAGGTACATGCTCCCTTTCTGCCCAATATAATTGGAAAGCTTCAGCACACTTGCAGCTTAATATTTGGGTCACCCAGCATTTTTACGTTAACTTTTAGGGGTTTTTTTGATTATTTAGTCATCTCCTGAGCCTCACATCCAACAGGCCTTTGCTCCTGAAACAAATGCAAGTTTAACTGTGATGCATACAGAAAGGACCTGTTGATTACCCTTTTTCTTCTTACACAAAAACCACCACAAAGCGAGAGCTCCTGCTCCGGCGATGGGTATCAGGACAAATGCAGCAATGATTCCTTTCTGCCAAGCTGCTAAGATCACTGGGAATTAAAAAGACATGTTAAAGAGAGCATGTACAGTGACAGGTCATCACCACCAACTCCTACAGTTCCTGACCTTGCATTTTACTACAGATTTGCCTCTTTACACACCAGGGAAGAACATACAGGAGACTTGCATGCAAAGTTCACTAGTGAGTCTCTCCTTTGTGACCAAAATCTCAGTACAACACGTTGCTTTTGGCTTGTATCTAGCTCCTTTGGCTTTTCAGCATCCCTTAAACTTTTCTATGTAAGTTAGACAATCTCTATTTATAAATAGATCTCCCTGTTTATCTTCTGACAACGGTGGAACAAAAACAAGTAAAGGAGTTTTATTTAGTAACATCCCAGATAGCACGACCTCACCTGTCATGATGACGCAGTACACAGCTTATCATAAAAGCCAGCTTACCACTGATGGTTATGGGGTGGCTTTTCACACCCACACTAGCTCGATTAGAAGCCATGCAGTAGTATGTCCCTGTGTCCTGCCTGTTCATCGTTTCCTTGTGCCACACAATTCTGTCTGCATGTTCACTTGTTTCAAATACAAGAACTTCATGATCAGTTTTTTTAAAAATCCTGAAGTGGATTGGCCAAGATCCTCCATTCACGGAGCAGAGAAACACAGTCTCTCTGCCATCTTCCACTTCTCCAAATGGAACACTGCCCAAGCTGGCATTCCTGATTGGTACTACAGAGGAAGGCACAAAGAAAACCAGTATTAGCACTATTAGAAATGACTTGGATGATTAAATATTGTATTGAAGAAATACTTACTTTAATGCTTAAGCAGAGCCTGAACACACAGTATTAATCTTTTGAACAGTCTCTGCCAGACAGCATCCTCTAGTAAATATTTTTATACACCCAGAAATAGAGAGGGCACTATAAAGAAGGCAGACAGAAGGAAACTATATCCATTCCACACAAGTCAGTCAGCCTCTTTTCTTAAACTCTTTGGGATGTCCCGCAGGCCCCAGCCTACAAATCATTTAATTGTCAGAAATAATACACTCAGCAGTTCCATAGTGTAAATAATTATTGTCCAATTTATGTAGCTGTGCTTTCTTAGTTATTTAGAGTTATGCTGTTTTATGCTAACTGCATTGCATCTTTCCTGTAACATTTAATATACAATAGTGAATATCAGCAGATATTGGATCAAGTACTTCCAAGGCAAAAGCAAGTCCCAAATATAGCAAACACAGTGAGAGGAGTCAGTTTGCATTTGAACAAGTTGTAAGAATATGCATAGCCAAAGTGCAGTTCTCAAGTTAGCTGCTTTACAAAATAATTATATTAGTATATACAGAGCATATACAGGAGCAGATGAGCATCAGCAGTTGATGTACATTAATTGATCTCCCCATGTACAATTACATGGGGAAAAAACCCATACATACATTCTGTTATGCAAGGCACATAAGATGTTAGTAGTTTCACAAAATATTTGGAATATGAAGCATTTTTTTTGCTAAAATTGCTACACAAAATTTCTCTGGAAATATTATAAATGTGTTTGGGGCAGGGTCATGGATAACACAAGACAGATGTAAAGGAGGAGCCATTAAGACAACACTGGTACAGAAGCAGGAGGAGGAAACCAGATCTGATAGGAAAAGCTGCTAGTCAGGAAAGCTGTATTTGTATTGGGTAGGAAGCAGATTTAGATGGAAGACATGGTGTACTACAACTGATCCATGATAAGAGAGGATTGCTCTAAAAAACATAAGTCTTTTTTTTTTCAGATCTTGTACAGACAGAAAGGAAAAAACACAGAATTTTAAGCTACCACCTCAAGAGTGGTAGACTGCAGAAGACTGGCTCACCAGGCTCCAAAACTCAACTTTTTTTAATCAGAACTTCCAGTGTCACAATGTATCCTGAACCACTGCTTTAACAGTTGGGATACACTAATTCCAGCAAAGAAATACCCACTTGTTAATGGTCTAAGATTATGCTTTGTATTTATTTATTTTTTACTTGTTATTTCAAATTACCTTGGCATTAAATCTCACTGGATAAATCTCTTCTGTTTTATCATTCAGCTTCTCTCTAGTGTTAACAAAGCATATGCTGATGGAACTGATGAACTTAAGGTGCAGTCCTACTTCTATAGTCTAGGCAAATTCAAATACTGTATTAAAAGACCTGTTTGGGAGCTCAGAGAGTGGAGAGCATGTCCTTCAACTGTGAAATAATACAACTGATGAGGAGACATGTAACAACTCTGAAAGTATCTGTTCTCATCACATATAACTCCATGTCAAAACTCAGAGAGTAAACCAGACTGTTAAACACAAGTTGACCTTATTAAAGCAAACACAATTTGGGTTCAAGCTGCAACACAAAACTGAAAAATCTTTCATAGAGAGAGATTCTTTCTTTTCAATTGGTCAAGAATAGACTTCTGCCCTGGTCCTGGACTACTTTTCTGTAATCAGGTTAGGTAAAGCTAAAATACTGTTGATACATTCAAAAAAAGTAGCAAGGAGACAAGGATATGGGTTAAAATGGCTCTACAAGGGGATCCACCACCACCGGTTTCCCTACTTACTGTCCCAGAGAACTCTTTTTTTTTTCCCTTATCTGTTATGTTACTATTCAGTCAAACAACATGGACACAACTGCCACGCACACACATGAGATGCACAGCTCTGCTGATCTTCCACCATTTACTGATGAGCCACTACCAAAATAGTCAAAATTTTGGACAACATCAGACTGACAGAAACAACCAACTCTGAACCAAGTGAGGTAGAGGTGACACTACTGAGCAGACAAACATTTTGAAGACATTTCAGGCAAATTATTATTTCATTTAATAAAAGGTCAATACCTACAACTAGTTGGTTCCTTCTGTAGGTTAAGAATATTCTCAGGTCCTGCAGGAGCAGCAGCCACCATCAGTGCTTTATTTCCACTTGGGTAGGAGACTATTATCTCTGCCTACCTAATGCACTATTAAGGATAAACCCTGACAAGACAACATCTGCAACTGTCAGGGGCTTTCATCTAGTGCAGAAGGCTTCAGTATGTCTCCTCAAACAGCTACTCTTTCTACAATTATTTATCACAGACTTTCAAATTAAATTCAAGGTACAATCCATACCGTGGATACAGAATAGCAAAAAAACTTCCTTAAGGCCTAAAGCAAAACCTGGTGTTAACAAATTCTTTGGGCACACAGGGAACTGCTTGTATTGGGGACAGAACACACCTAAATCAGTGACAGGATTTTCTTGAGCTAAACCTTTGAATCACTAGGATCTAAACCAGGAACTGTCACGTGAAACCCCAGTACAAACCTCCTCCAAGTGCACACACAAACCTACAGAAACAGGGCATTCTGGTTAAAAGAGCCTACCAAGGCAAGGTGCTCCCTTATGCACCTCACCACGGGGAAATCACACCTCTGTGTTTTAAAGAGTTACCAGTCCTGACACTGCTCCTATGTGGCCCACTACAGAATTATTATTTGCTTCATTTTCTCTCCGTATCTGTCAACAGCACACTTGCAAATCACAGCTTTTTCACTGGCATTCCCCTTCCTGGAGTACTGGCAAGATCCTCAGCGTATATCAGATGTCATGATTTCTTCTGTGGACTTCCAACTCATCTTTTTAAAGCTTCAGCTACCAACTTCCCTCACAGGCAGAGGAATTTTCTTTTTCTACTTCACACATATTTGTAGATTAGAGACTTTGCTCATATTTAGTAACTCCTGGTTGCTAGCAAGGCATAATAATAGAACTTTTAGAGCTACTTAGCAACTGCAGCTTCTGGTGTTGAACATATGCTCAGTGCCTCTGAAAACTGCAGCTAGTAACTGAGGCATTTAAAGGGACTGTTAAAAGTGTGGACTTACATCTTCTACCAGAAATCTAGCTAGCTCAATTATTTTAGTGAGTAAAACCATAGACTAATTTCAATATCATTATATAAACACTTTAATACAGTCCTATAAAAATCAAACATTAAGAAAATGGATCTGTTCCTGAAATTTTTAATCAATAATTTTACTAAAACAGCTTCTCTGAGATTTCATCAGATCTAGTTTTAACATTAAAAGAAACTCAGTTGTTGTTAACTTGATTTAGATTAATAACAGTTTTTTTTTTTTTACTTTTGTGACAAATAGCCTGTCATACACATCTCTATTTTTAATTCAAGTTAGCAAAAATTTGTAAACATTTCACATCCACTTTGCTTAGTCTATAATTTGCTGCTACAGTTTCAAAAATCAAAATATGACATAAGACAAGAAGAAGAATGACACAGACTTACCTATGACTGTGATATTTAGAATATTACTAGTTTTCATGCCACTGGAGTGTTTATTTCTAGCTTCACATTTATATCCTCTTTTGTCATTTTGTCTAATATTTTCATCCAAGAACATAGCATAGGAGTCATTAGTTACTATTTTCTTAACTTCACTTCCTTTGTAGAATGTGAATGTTATTGGTGGAGTTCCCACCACCGAACGGCAGATTAACCACAGAGGCTTCCCCAGCACCACCTCGGGTAAACCACCCACAAAAAAGCTTGGAGACAGGAGCTAAAAGGGGAACAAAGGAAAAAAAATGCTGCTAATTACACTGCAGAAGGCCAAATGTAAAATATTATTTTATAGAAAACATATAAATATACAATATTTAGCTAGTTTACACACAGCCTATATTGGGAAGCTCTTCGTCACTGACTGAATGGAAGCGAGGATGCCCTGAACAAAACAAAACCACAGATAATAGAACATAGGCCAGGTCCCACACCTGGGTCACAACAACTCCATGCAGTGATCCAGGCTTGGGGAAGGGTGGCTAGAAAATTGCCCAGCAGAAAAGGACCTGGAGGTGCTGGTCAACAGTTGGCTGGGTATGAGCCAGCATGTGGCCAAGAAGGCCACCAGCACCCTGGCTTGGATCAGCACTAGTGTGGCCAGCAGGGATAGGGCAGGTACGGGGGGCAAGGATCATCCACCTGGAATGGGCACTGGCGAGGCTGCCCCTCAAACCCTGGGGTCAGTTTTGGGCCCTTCACTCCAAGGACCTTGAGGGGCTGGAGCATGTCCAAAGAAGGGCTAAAAAGCTGGGGAAGGGTCTAGAACACAAGTCTGGTTGAGAAGCAGCTGAGAGACCTGGGGGTGTTGAACCTGGAGCAAAGGAGACTCAGGGGAGACCTTACTCTTGACAACTGCCTGAAAGGAGGTTGCAGTGAGGTGGGGGTCAATCTCTTCTACCAAGTAACAAGTAATGGAACAAAAGGAAATGGCCTCAAGTTGCTCCAGGGGAGGTTTAGGTTGGATATTAGATAAAATTTCTAATATTTTCTAAGGAGTGCTAACTCCTTTCTCCTCAGGCCAGCCCTGGAAAAGTCTAACTTGATGATCTGATCATGATAGGACAAATCCTCTACAAAAAATGTTAAAGATGACAAGCACATCTCACAGAAATTAATATTGCAAGAACTAATAGACAGTTCCACTAGTCCATGGACTAGAGACTGGTTCTGTAAATGGTGCTTATAAGTTGATGGTATTGATTTTTCCCCCCCCATCATTGGGTCCTAAGCCTCTATATCAACTCACCATAAACATTTATGTTTACAGGTTTGCTCTCCTTGACTATTCCTTTTACTTCAGCTTTACAGATATAGGATCCAGTATCATTCACATTAACTCTCATTGTTAAGTTCCTAGAATTTTTTAACCAGATGTCTCCACTGGAACTTTGCCGTAAAATGGAGAAGTTAGCTTTCCGGAAACCACTAATGCTGCAACTCAAAGTTAGTTCTCTATTTTCATCCAGTGTACTCATTGAAACAGCTAATATTGGCTTGGGGAATAACTCTGCAAGATAAAAAGAGAAAGAATTCATTCAAATTGAGCCTAAAAGAATATGACTACCTAACTCAAAGTATGCAGAACGAAGGACGTACTGGAAATTTACAATAAGGGAAAAAAAAATCATTTTAACACAATAATACTTTCAGGGAAAATAGAAACTTGGCAATCACTTGAAACTGCTTTTCATATGTGTTATTTGAAAGTATTATTTTCATAGAAACATAGAATGTCTGGGCTGGAAGGGACCTCCAAAGGTCATCTCGTCCAATCCCCCCACCATAAGCAGGCACATCTCCAACTAGATGAAGCTACTCAGAGCCTCATCCAGCCTGGTCCTGAATGTCCCCAGGGATGGGCCCTCCATCACCTGTCTGGGCAACCTATTTCAGTGGTCTGTCACCCTCATAGATTTTAATTGGAAAGTACTGGCAGGTAAAAATCAGAAACTGAAATCTAATCTGAATAGTCTTTAACTGAGAGAAAATTTACACCAGGATCTTAAGTTCTACCAAATTCAAATTTAAATACAATCTATTGAGTGTTACCTGACACAACAACATTCAATTTGGTGGTTTTAGAAGCTCTCCCTTGCTCCACCTTACACAGGTATTCACCACTGTGCTCTAGAGTAGCTACTACAGAGTATTTCAGCTGTTTCTCATCTCGTACACTCTTCAGTATTGTTCTGTTTTTCTGGAGTATCATTTCAATGTCACGCATTCGGGCTACCACAGTTGAACATTCAAGCTGTATTCTGTCTCCTTCTGTAACATTATTTGAGGGCCTGGCATTCAGAGTAGGCTTTATAAATGGTTCTGCAAGAGAATACATATAAAGTCATGATGCAACTTTTTAATTACAGCAAGCAAAGAAATGTTAAAAGAAGAGCTACACAACTTACCCCTGACTGTCACAAGTGTTTTGTTGCTGTATTCTGAGCTTTCAAACTCAAATTGTGCAAGTCTCTTCCCATAGCAATCAAATTGCAAAATATTATCTCCCTCTTCAACAGGAAACTCCACTACAGAAAAATTTCTGTACAGTTCAAATGTGTGTTTTTCTTTGGGTGTTGAATTCACCTTTGTCTTCCGGAAAAAGAATAATAAAGGAGGTTCTTCTTCTGGTAACTCACAATGTAATTTCACAACTTCACCCTCTAAAACTTCCTTTTTCTCAGCAGTCAGGATTGGCTTGGTCATTCCTTAGAAAAGAAACAAGAAAAGAAACAGAACATTGCATAATCCTGAAATTAAAACTATCTCTGGTGGCTATGGTCATTATTTAAGCTAATGCACAGGTACAAATAATTTGCAAGCACTGAGCTTTTGAAGACAGTTCCTTTGATGTGTGGGTGTATGCTGAGGCACCTTCAGAAGAACAGAATGTCCCTCGAGAGGGCAATACAATCCATGCAATGTGCAAAGTATGAAACTTGCTGCATTGAAGGTACGACTGCTTCCTCCTCAGTGTTTCCTATTCCCACCCAGAAATGAGAAAGTGAAGACACTAAATGCCATCCCAACTTCTGCACCTAGAGCCACAGGCCTCTGAAGAAAAATTACAAGCCCTGCACAACCCTGTAACTACTTAATGCTGAACAAATTCTTCCCGAGCTGCTTTTCCAAGGGGAAAAATGTCACTTGCAGTCAGGAACACATGGCTAGAAAGAATACAGATGGAGGTGGCCTCTGCTCTCACAAGAGAGAACAAGACTGATGTAACAGTGTCTACAGAAGTAGCCCACAGTTGATAGTAGCTTCGGCAATGGCTGTCGTAAGGTGAGAATCTCTATACATTATTTCCAGCTTTTCCAGTAATCTACCCACCCACCACCATGTTTATGATCTATAGGCACAAGATTTTGCAAATAATACTCTCTCTAGTCTAGGGAGGAGAGGCTCAGGACAGAGGGGCTGGTGGCACAGGGGACACAGATTGCATTCCCTACTACCACTGATCCACCCCGTCACCTTGGATTGCCATTTCATTTCTGTACCTTAATGTGAGCATTTAGTACTAAATTCTTGTAAAGTCCTGTGATATCTATGGATAAAAGACAATTTGCAAGATATCCTGTTTCCCATGGACTATTAATACTTCCCCCAGAAGGCCATTTGAATGAATACTCACCTGTTACCCAAACGTGTAAGGAGTTACTAGATTTCGCCTTTCCGCCTGCTTCCACAGTACATTCGTAGTCTCCTGTATCCGAAGATCTAGCCACAGGGATTTCATACTGTGCAACTCCTTTGTCTGATACAGTCATGAACACACGCTTGCCATTCTTAAAGATTGTAAAATTATACTTCAGCTGGAAATTGGTACTTTTGCTGATATCAGCATGGCAGACAATTGACAGAGGAGCTCTATTCATTACTGTGGCAGATGGCTGAACCTGGATTTCGACCGCGTTGAAAGTAAAAACTTGATGGAAAAAAAATAAAATAGTTATGTTTATTTCCAATGAGTCCAACATAATACTGTTATCTCAAGCTGCTACATTTTGATGACAAAAAAAAATTCACTGTACCCTAGTAGGTGTTAAAGTTTTTGTGGGCAGATCTCACAGATGTTGACAGTGCTAGCAGCTCTCCTTTCACTGCAGATACAATAGAGGCAACTAGTGACTGTCCCCGCACGCACTCAGTCTTTACTTTTGGGGGACTGAGAGCATCACTGATTTGGCCATGCTCACAGCCAAATCTGTGAATTCCCTAGAAAACACAGAGGACACTGGAACAGGTTTGCAGCTATTTCTTGGTTTTCCTTATTTCTCATGCTTTGTTGTCTTCAACTCTAGTTGGCAGGAGATCTAAAGAAAATCATGTATTTATACTTGTCTGAATCAACTGAAAAATCACAGTAAAACCCTTCTCAGAATTGTATTAAACCCCAAGCCAATTAATCCCAAATCAGTAGGAGACCCTGGAGTTATCCCACTATTTTTTATCTGAAAATAAGGTTAGGGTTACGTCATGCAGCAAATTCCACTTTAAACATGTAACTCTCAAGCTTGGGATAATTTTAAATCTCTAGTTTAGGATGACTAGAGCATAACAGAAGATATTTAGGTTCAAGTCCTAAAAGCAAACATGCACACGCCTGACTTTACACTGTTGGCAGTCCACAAGCATACTCTCAAGAGTCCTTAGCAATCATACCCTGATTAATTCAATTTCGTAGACATATGCAGAAGTAATACTTTCAATTAATTTATGATTTAGATATGTTAGTCCCTGAAAAAAACATACTGAATACAATATTCCTATTTGGAAGAAAAAGCCAAATGCACTTTAAGACATTTTACAATAGCATCTATATAACTATATAGTGCTTTTGTGTTTATAGTCATAGCAATGATAAATAATTTGTATCTTAAAATGTTATAATTATTAGAATCCTGGTATAATTAATATTTTCATTTACACACCTAGATGACTAACTGTAGAGAAAGACTCATGAATTCATTCACTTTCCCTTCCTTCAGAACTTAATATGCTCGTTTTGGCTAGGATGTGTATTAGCAATTTGCAACTAGAACAGGAAAACTTCCTGCATATAAAGAAGTCCCCTGCCACTTATACCTACCAGCTATTTATAAATTGTCCTTGCTAGAGAGAATTTTAGGAGCACAACAAATGCAAAAATCGTAAATGTTTATGCATGTGAATAGACTGCATGACAAGAAGCAAACATTTCTCCCTAGTGATGGAAAAAAGGAACACTGCAGAGTGTACATGCTGGAAGTCAGCAGGATGATAAAGAGTAAACACATTCCTTTCAGAATGCAACTTCTGCACTCTGCTCAGATGTGGTCTCTTGCAAGAAAAACAGCAAGGGATAGTGCCCTTAACTTATATCCTAAAATTTTATCCTGCCTCATTGCTTGTGGGCATGAGAGGGTTTTTTAAAGACCAAACCAAAATTCTAGCAATTACATTTCCTCTCCCATCTCTTCTCTTGTATGCCCTCAGTAAAGCAAATTACTCTAGGAAATACTTCAGCAAAACATTTAGTAAAGTAAAACACGAGCAGCACATCTCTCATTTAAGCACTGTACCAAGAAACACCACCAAGTAACACTTTTGTCTTTAACATGGCTAAATTTCATACTGAATTATAGTACTGCAAATCCAGATAAACTCTTATAGATGCATACCAACAACTGATGAATTAGTTAAAATCAGTTATTTTAAATCTCTGTGTGAAAAAAAGCTTAATATAAGTTAGTAATATAATATAGGTAATAAAAATAGGTATTTATTATTAATTAATAT
>NW_008599490.1:0-6029 GCF_000691845.1 Merops nubicus
GGGGAAGGAAGGAAGGTCTTCTCAAATCATGTTTTCCCAGCTGCGGGGAGAGCAACACCTAGAGCTGATATGTCATGTTGTGTTTGGATGGGGGGGAGAAGAGATTTTGTTATTTCTTTGCACTTTATAAACAGTAAAAGGGCTCCTCCAGCTTGTTTCCAGTCTGCTTACTCAGTGCTTCATGCATTTGACAGTTTTTGGTGCATAGGCAGTTTCTTCTATTGTTTGCAGGGATTTTTCCAGAGGGGAAACTTTTTTTTTTAACATTACAAAACCACAGAAACTGGCAGGAGGAATCTAGGGGAGGTACCAAATTGGAAACAGTTTTAAACTTTAAGGAAAAAAAAGAAGGAAGGAAAAAAGAACGAGAGCAACAAGATTAACCGAGTAATTTTGAGAGGAGCTGGGAACTTGTGTCCTTGTCACCTTGTGGCTGGGCTGGGACTGGGCTTGCATGGATGTTTCCTGGAGGAAAGCAGCATCCCCAGACACAGGGGCTCCTGAAGCTGGATCTGCCCTGGGTTTCCTGCCTCTTGGCCTGTCCTCCTATCTCGGGAGCCGCCCCACCGGTGTGTGGCAATGCCTCGCCGCTCTTGCACCAGGATTTGGCCCCAGCCCTTGCCAGGAATGGGGTTGGCTAATAGTCTGCAGCTCGACAGGCAGCAGGAGGGGTGCCCACAGGACTCTGTGAGGACATGCCCGGTGCCCGTGCCCCCCTCCCCGTGCTGTGGGGCTGCTTTGTGCCGGCCGCTTCCGCGCCCAAACCGCCGCTGGAAAAAGCCGGGATATTTTTCTTTCCACTGATAACCAGCAGTGCTGCAAGGCCTTTCTTTCCGGGTATTCTTTCCCTTTCTCTTCCCGGCCAGCTGAACGGGCTGTTTTCCCTGCGCCTGGCTCTGACCTTCCTGCGTGCCCAGCCCCGGGCTGCTGGAGGAGGCTGGCAGGGGCCAGCCCTGTGGGGAAACGGGCGCTGGACGTGCGCGGCACGGGAAGCGGCTGGGAGCTGGAGAGCTGCCAGCACTGGGTAGTTTTTCCTCTCTTAATTAAAAAAAGGAAAACATCGAGCTCTCCTCTGGAGCACGTTTTTGCTTTGGAGCAGAGGCACGCTGCCCACGGCGAGGGGAAGAGCCATCAGTGAGGACGGGCAGCTTGGCACTACCCGGGAGGTTGGTGCTCTCGGTGTGATGTCAAAGGCAGAAGCAGCCGAGTTTGGTGTTTGTGGCTGGGGTTTTACCTCCTCCCGAGTCCTTGTGTCAGTCCCGTTTGCACACGGTGTCTGGAACACCACGAGCTGCCTTCCAGCATCGTGTTCCCTGCTGCCAGGGCTGAGCTTGCCTGTGTGCAGGAGGCTGAACTCGCGCTGGGGGCTGGTGTGGTTTCCCCTGGTCCCTGACTGTGGATCCCCCGTGGTGCTGGTCCAGGCTGAGCAGGTTTCCTCTGTGCATGACGTGTTTCTCTGCTGTTTCTTTGCAGGCCAAACCCATTTATGGTGGCTGGCTGCTGCTGGCCCCGGAAGGAACGGACTTTGACAACCCTGTCCATCGCTCCCGGGTAAGTGAAGCTGAGACATCATCTCCCCATGCCCTGGGTGGGGGTGGCAGGAGGAGTGCCCAGGGCCTGTCCCTGCCTGCAGAGGTGGCCTTGACTCCAGGAGTGCCACAGGCACCTCCATACACCCATTCCCTTGTGCAAACCAGGAAGGTGGGAGGTGTTTCCTGCAGCAGGCCTTGAATGCCTTCTCTGGGATGTGAGGTCTCCTGTGCTGGGGCAGCAGGCTGGGTCCATGCGGTTTTACTGCTTGCTGCTGTTGCTTTTTGATGCCTTGATGTTGCTCTGGCTGGGATCTGACTGGCCTGAGATGTGTCATGCTGATGGAAGGGCTCCCAGGTCAATGGGACATGGGCTGTGTGACTCTGAGCTGTCCTGGAACCATCAGCAAGGCACCCAGTTTGCCTTTGATGCTTGGAAAAAAGTACTTAATGTTCTGAAGCCCATCATGGGTATGCTCAGAGCCCTAGAGAGAGGCTGCATCCCCTCCCCTAATGCAGATACCCTGTGTCAGACAGGTCCTGTATCCAGGAAGGGACTGAGAGTTGAATCCCATTTGCTGTAGGCCTGTTGAGGACTGAAGCTGAGTGCTTTGGCAGCAGAGACCTGCACACTCAACTTCTGCCCAGAGGGATTTGTTTCTGCTTTCCAGAAACAGCAGTGTCGTGTGTTGTTAGAACATCCTCCACTTTGCTTCTCTGGTGGATGTGTGGCCCAGGAAGACATGGCCAGGCTGATGTCCCTTCACTGCTGGCGTGTGACAGACTCCCAGCCTGTCCCCCAAGCTGCTCTTCCAGGGAACTCAGTGCTGAGGCCACCAGGACAGGGCTGTCTTGTGCGTGGGAGGGATGGCAGTGGTCCGTGAACCCTCTGTCACCCAGCCAGAATGCTGTCAGAGCTGCTAGTAGGGAAAAAACCTCTCCTGAGTGAGCAGGAATTGGGCTCTGAGTTCAGCCTGGGGTATATGGGTCATTGGAGTCACAGCTAGTTGCAGGCTCACCGGCCCAAGTTAAGGGGCCATGGGACTTGGGTCCCCCCAGAGCAGAGGCTGGCAGCTGAGCTGGGATGTGTGGAGGTCCCCGGGGTCCTTGGTAGTTTGGCTTGTCCCTGAGCACCTTGGACTTTGCCCAAAGGGCTGAGAAAAGCAAGATAAGAATTGCTGCACTGGGGCTATGAATCTAGGACCTTTTTTATTTCAGCCTGCTCAACCAGTTTTTGCTCTTGGCTCAAAAAACATCCTGGCATACAGGGGAAGAAAAAAAAAAAAGGCAGTTTTCCAGCCAGATCAGGTCTCCAATCTGGTTTGCTGTGCAGCTGCAGGAGCAGCAGTGCCAGCACAGTGCTAGGGGAGGCAGGACTGGGCAGTGCCACCCCCAGGGGTGCAGCCACCATCCAGATCGAGCCCTGTGCTCCTGGGGGACATGTAGCATGATACTGTCACCCTGTAGCACTGGGTGCTGGAACAAACCATGCAGGATGAAGCTGAGGGCTGGGAGAGCTTAGCTGGGGGATCCTTCTGGTATCCTGCAGGTCTTGGGTCTCTCAGGGAGCAGTGACTGGGCTCGTGGGTGTCCCTTGGGAAAGGAGGAGGAGGAGGAGAGTCCTGGTTCCAGCCTAAGAGCTGGAGTCTTTTTGCCTCTTGTTGTTTTTGTCCCTTGTATGGTTAAACCAGGCCAGCCTGGGGCCTGTCTGAATGCAGAAAGGAGCAGGATATTCCCTGACCTGTGTCAAAAATCATGTCCAGCAGGAGCAGGGAAGTGATCATGCCCCTGGACTCCACACTGGGGAGGCCACAGCTTGAGTCCTGGGGTCACTGTTTGGTGCCATAGTAGAAAACAGACCTTGAGGGGCTGGAGCAAGCCCAGAGAAGGGCAACAAAGCTGGTGAGGGCTCTGGGGAACATGATTGTGAGGAGTGGCTGAGGGACCTGGGGTTGTTTAGCCTGGAGAAGAGGAGGCTGAGGGAAGACTTTATTGCTCTCTACAACTCCCTGACAGGAGGCTGCAGTGAGGTGGGGGTTGGTCTCTTCTCCTAAGGAGCTAGGGATAGGATGGGAGGAAATGGGTTTAAGTTGCACCAGGGGATGTTTAGGTTGGATATTAGGAAGAATTTCTTTCCTGAAAGAGTGGTAGGGACATTGGCCTAGGCTGCTCAGGGAGGTGCTGGGAGTCCCCATCCCTGGAGGGGTTCCAAAAACATATAGATGTGGTACTTTGGGACATGGTTTAGTGCTCATGGTAGTGTTGGGTTGATGGTTGGACTTGATCTTAGAGGTCTCTTCCAACCTTAATGATTCTATGATTCTAGGGTGGGGAAGAACCCAGAAGAGCTGCTTCTTGGGTACCCACTGAGCAGTGTGGGCTGGTGTGAGCAGAGCCCTGCCAGATGCCCTGGCACATCCTGGCTTTGCAAAGCCCACAGCACCCTGCACGGGTGGGTCTGGGGCGTGAAGGGCTGAGCAGAAATACTT
This sequence comes from Merops nubicus, assembly GCF_000691845.1. Lineage (NCBI taxonomy): Eukaryota > Metazoa > Chordata > Aves > Coraciiformes > Meropidae > Merops > Merops nubicus. The sequence goes on from NW_008599490.1 coordinate 4,019, forward strand.
CCACAGCATTCACCACCCTTTAGGAACAGTCCTCACAGTTTCAGGGAGGCCCCCTCTACTTTTTTTGGCAACCAGTGCTCGGCAAGACCCGAGTACATGCCCTGCTGCCACGAGTCCTTTGCCACGAAGGGGTTTGGTGCCTTTTCTCAGCCCAGGTTTGGTGGTGAGGCCCAGGGGCAGGTGGGCATTGCTGTGACCTGCCTCTCTCTCTTCTCTTCCAGAAATGGCAGCGCCGGTTCTTCATCCTCTACGAGCACGGGCTGCTGCGCTACGCCCTCGACGAGATGGTGAGTGCTGCCCGGCGGGCACGGGGCCGTGCCCGGGCTGTGGGGACCAGCCAGGGCCACCTCTGCTGCCCTGGGAGGAGCCAGGGGCTGGTGAAGAGCTGTGCTCACTGGGTTTGACTTAGTGCCAGGGCTGGCTTTGCGTGGAGCTCGGGGGATGGCCCGCAGAAGGCGAGGGGTGTTTCGGAAGCAGACCCCGCCTGGCGGGGGGTTGAGCCCTTGCTGACAGATCCCATGCTGGCAGGGGATGCCAGGGGGGGCCCCCAGCGTTGTTCTCACTGCCCAGTTTGGTGGCGGGTCACCTCGGCAGTGCCCGGGGAGGAGGCCTGGCCCTGCCCTGCCCGGCGCTGCCCGTGTCGCCTTGGCAGTGCCCAGGGAGGAGGCCTGGCCCTGCCCTGCCTGGTGCTGCCCGTGGAAAGTGGGTCAGCTGGAATGCCTTGCTGGGGCTCACTGCCCACCCCGTGCCCCTCGGTGCCAGCGGGGGGACAGGGAGGGAAACCTGTCTGCTCTGAGCTGCAGGGCATGGCCCAGGAGCCCAGCGGGGTCAGCCCCAGTGGGGCTGTTCAGCCTGGAGAGGCAGAGGCTTCAGGGAGACCTTCCTGTGGCCTTTCAGGACTTCAAGGGGCCTGTCGGAAAGCTGGGGATGGACTTTTGGGACAGGACAGGAGCTGATGGCTTTAAACTAAAAGAGAGAGATTTAGACTAGAGAGAAGGAAGAAATATTTTACACTGAAGATGGAGAGCCCCTGGCCCAGGTTGCCCAGAGAGGTGGTCGCTGCCCCATCCCAGGTGAGGTTGGAGGTGTCTCTGAGCAACCTGCTCTAGCTGCAGATGTCCCTGCTCCCTGCAGGGGGGTTGGATGAGATGACCTTGAAAGGTCCTTTCCCACCCAGAGCATGATTCTCACCTTGCTGTGACAGCCCAGGGCTGCTGAGTTACCCTCCCAGCTACAGCAACCCCCTGGGAGGGTGCCCAAGGTAGAGGGTGCCCAAGGTTGAGCATGCCGGCGTGGCACAGTGGGTGCCCACATGCTGGGATCCACCTGGGCAGGAGAATCGTGAAGCTGGGCAGTGTGTGTGGACATGTGGGGCAGGGACGTGCAGGGACCCGTGTCTGTGGTGGGGCAGCTCCTCTGATGCCTCCTGGGAGGGCCCTGTGGGACGGGGAGGCTCAGCAGCACAGCAAGCATTGCTGGAGTTTCATGCTGTGTTTATTTGTATTTTTTTTTTCCTTGGGGTTGATCCAAGTGCCCTAAATAATTTAAATATCTCGGGTAGGAGCAGTGGAGGCTTTTAATATATTTTTAGCGTCTCAGCAACCTGGCTTCACACTGGGCTGGTGTTTCATGTCCCGTGCCAGCAGGAGAGCTCTGTGCAGCTGCCTGGAGTGGGGACATGCCCCAATCTGAGGCAGAGGTGCAAGGATATTGGGAAACACAATTTTTAATATTTTGCTGCTTTGCCTCCTGAGGAGGTTGATCTGCCGTAGCTGTAGAGGAAGGAGATGGTCACAGCTCCCTCCCCCTCCCTGGGGTCTGACACATGGTATAAAAATACCCTCCTGACCTTTCTGTGGAGCACATCACCGTGTAGGATCCCTGCTGCTGTTCACACCAGCTCAGATGAAGGCGTTGCCTGGCCATAGTTGGGCACAGCCACCCCTGACCCCCTCCAGCCCAGGGCACTGGAGCATCCACTGGCCAGGCTGGTGCAGGAGGAGGAGCCCCC
>NW_008599491.1:0-24863 GCF_000691845.1 Merops nubicus
TGGCAGACTCCTCCTTTATCTTGACTTATTTATATAAATATTTATGTATATCTTTATAGAATTTATAAATGGTTATATTTCTTTAATTTCTATAATTTCTTTTAAAACCTACAGAGAAGAAAAGCCTGGCTAAAAGGAGACTGGCAAAGGGTATGGAACACTACCCACAATGAGGACAGCAGGTCCTGTAGTCTCCTGGTCCAACAGGGTTCTGTCACAAAACTCTGCTGGTGCTGATTTCTTCTCTTTAGAACAGAGGAATGAGTATGGGAATCACCACGGCTGGCTCTGGCCCCCTCCTGCCGTGCCCCTGTTCCCAGGAACATTGCAGGGACACCACAGGACCATGGATCCATCCAGCTGCATGGGAGGGGGTTGCCTGGATGTGTCTCCAGCACTTGGCAGCACATCCAGGGCTCCCAGGGCAGACACATGCAGAGAGCTCCTGAGCTCAGCAGGTGCATTCAGCCCAGCAAATGGGGAGAAGCAAACGTTGGGTCGAGCTGCAGGTGCATGAACACCCCAACTTTTCTACCATGAGTGAGGGCAGGATACATGGAATCATCCCAGAATCCTAGAGTGGCTGAGGTTGGAAGGGACCCTGGAGACCATCTCATCCAACTTCCCTTCCACGGGCCGTCTCTCAACTACATGGGACTGTTTTCATTCTTAAAACCTCTTCTTTGTACTGAATTAACCAGAACTGTTTCAGCAGCCTGTATCGACCCCCACCTCTCCTCCCAGGCTCCTCCTTATCTCTGTTGGGTTTTGTCTCCTCAACTTGGTCCTGCACCACACGGTGAGACCTGTGTTAGTTGAGGTGGGAAGGTGTTTGTTCTGGTGCTCTCCAGGCTGGAACAGGGCACAGCACCATTCTAGAGCACCATTCCAGAGCACCATTCCAGAGCTTTGAGCACAACCTCCACACTCACATGGAGTAACAGGAGGCTGTGTTGACAACTACCCAAGACCACAGAAGGAGCTGTGAGTTGCCCTGGTGCTGTCTGCTTACTTGTTTAAATGCTTATCAAGAGTGGTCTCTGGGTATTTGATCTGGTTTTATATAACTCTCCATGCAGAGCTCTACACCCAAGTAACATCCACTTTTATTGGGGTTTGATACACAGGAATATGACAGGGAGATGTTCCCAAAGTACAGTGAAGCAACCTAATGGCACAACTTGTACCCCCATTAATGAGAGAGAGACACAAGGCCACCAATTGCCTGCGTTTTGCTTTGAGATTGTGCCCCGGAGTGCTTTCTACCACCAGCTGCTCCAAGCCTAATCTACCTTCCAGGGCTGCTGTGGCTCTGAACACTGTGTGCGACCTCTGGACCTGAGCTCAGGAGGTGAACAGCGTCCCAGCCAGTCAAGCTACACTTCTGCTGCAGATTTCATGATCTAATTTAGGGAGGACCTAATATTCCCCTTCTAATTATTTTGTTCTGTTCGCCTGCGACTGAACTGGCTTTTGTTCTTTGGGAGCTCCTCAAAAATTAGATGCAATACCTGATGGAATTTAATTATATAGGCTGGGAGAAAGTGATTGAGGGCAGAAGGAAGGCTGATCGCCTCGCACACACGCTTCAAGGGTATTAGCAGAAGGGAAGGCAGAAGCTGCTTTTTCTCAGCTGGCAGGAGAATACTGAGGAGTGATTGTCTCCAACAGGAACTTTAAGGTTAGAGATAAACATTCTTTGATATCTGGATGCCTTTGCAAGGGTCAGATGTGTATTACTAGAGCTGTTCAGATCTGTCTCAGATACCATTTCAGTGAAATTAGGTCTGCACATCAGCCTTGGCCTCATGTGGCAGATCTCACTCCTGATGTTCTTCCATCCCCTCGGGAGCTGTGTGTTTCCAGAATGGGGGAATAGGCTGTGGGGAAGGATCCACCAAGGAGCTGGACACAAAGGGGTCTGCTCCTGATCCCTGGCAGGGCTAACCTTGACCCAGAGTCTGGGAGAACCCAGACCACATATCCCAGTTTTTCATGGGAGAACTGAATTACCCAAGAAGCTAGAAGCGAAGGGGATTCAGGAGTGGGGGCTCTCAGGCCAAACTTCAACAGAAACTCTGCAAAATTACACAATTCCACCAATGTCTGCTCACCACAGCCAAGCCAGTCTCTGCTCCATGGCACAGGAATAACTCCTCTTCAGAGAAAAGTAGTGGAATTGCATAAAAGGGTGGCTAAGGAAAGAAAGAGCAAAGTGAAGAGGAGAGGGGAGAGGAAGAACTGGGGCAAGGAAGAATGCCTGATGGCAAAAAAAAACCATAGAAGACCAATAGAAGGTCATATATGAAGGTCTACGTGGATTCTGCAGTGGTGGTGAGATCGGTTCTCTGGGATCCAAGGTGTCCAGAAAACCAGTGGCACCCAAAACCAGCAACCCCCCATCATCAGGGGACAGTTTCCTGTGGCAGGGGTGGCTGCAGGCTCCTGGGGCACTGCGCTGGCCCAGGGCCAGGCTGGGTGGGTGACTTAAGGGGAAGTCAGTGGGCAGTAGGTGACAGAGAATGTTCCTCTGTGCCCAGATGGGCAGGACCCTCCTGTGAAGGCACATTAGGGACCTGGGAAGGGGTGCATGAACAGGGATCTCCTGGAGGGGATCTTCTGGGCTGTACATTCTTACCCTAATGTCACTATTCAGGTAAGTCCTAGAATAACAGGAAATGGAAGAACACCTTGTCAAACTCCTTTGCCTTGAACCAGCTGGTTAAGCACTGGTACTCCACAGCCTGCCACTTACTAGGAAAGATCTTTTCAGACTCAACACACAAGCCTTGTTCTACTTAGGAAACACTTAATGCATCCTAGCTTGGGAATTCAGCACCAAGAGGTCAGGGGAAGCAGTGCAGAAGCTGGCTTTATTCCCAGCTCTTGCTTTGGTGCCACAGGAGACACCAGCTCCAGGGACAGTGACAACCTCATGAGACTACACTTAACGCTTTGAAGACCACATCTGCCATGGTCGAGCATCCTGCCCCTGTCCCGTTTAACCATCATTAGCAGTAGCTAGGTGAGAAGACTTCCCGTGCTAATGAGCACCTGAGGGCAGTGGCAGAGAAAAAGGACTTTCCCGCTGAGTGAGGTCCCCCGAGCAGAACATCAGCACTTCTGCGGTGTGCAGCAAACATGTCCTGCCTGAGCCATTTGTCTCACAAGTACCAGTCCCATCAGGCTGCCTCTGACTGTCAGTGATAACCTTTGTCTGACTGAGGAGCTGATGGGGGTCACCCAGAGCCCATCCTACTGCAAAAGAGAGGCCTGTCCCCCCAGTCCACCTTTGATTTATCGATAAACTCTCTCCACTGCCTCCCACAAGCCCCCAGGAGCCCTGTGCTGCTGCAGCCAAACTGCTGTTCTTACCCCAACCAGCTGGACACAGTAAGAGGAGCTGTCATCCTGCTGCTGAGCTGAGAAGTAGACAAACCCAGGCACACCCAGGTCTGGATGTTCTCACACAAATATCTTAGCCAACAGAGGTCAAAGCTAGCCAACCCGCTGAGGTAATTAAGCACAGCCACATGGTCCCAGATTTGTGTGAAAGAGGATCAGAAGCTGCTATTAAAACTGCCACCCAAGTGAGGTGCTTCACCATTCACCCATTATCTCTGTTTGCAGCTGGCTGGTGGCTCCAAGAGGCTTTGCACAGATGGATGTGCCTGGGATGTTCCTGCCTCCTGTACCAAGCTGCTGGATCTGCTCAGAGACATGGAGCACTTTGGACTGGAAGGTTTGGCTGCTGTAAAGTCTGGTTCTGCCAGCTTGGAGCATGGCATCAGTGAGTCCTTCCTGAGCTCCAGAGCAACAGGAGATGCTCTCCAAGAGCTTGGTTCCATGTGAACATCAAGACAAGAAACCAGAAAGTAAGACAGAATTTGTAAAGTCTTTTGACACGTGTAGTCTCAGAGTGACAGTGTTGGGCAGCAAGCTCCTGCTACCAAAATGCATCTTGGACTGTTTTCCACTCTGTAGCCAATACCTAGTTCATTGGCTTTTGCAAGTTATGGACACAGTCCCTGATTTTACCCTACAGCATATACCAGTTTGGCCTCTTCCAATATTTGGAAGGGTTTTAGATGTGTGCATGAGATTTTAAGGCAATGATCTTGCTGTGCAGGGAGGGAGGTGTGAAGTGAAGAGAATGTGGCAAACTGGGAAACGTAAGAAACAAAAACACTGAGTGTACTCAAACCTGACAGAGCTAATTAAATAAAAATAGTTTTTAGAAAGGCATTAATAAAGCAAGCTGATTTGGTAATGATTGCTAATGGTACCTTAAAATATCTAGTCTGAGCTAGACATTTGTGTTGCTACTTCCCACCTTCTTGCTTGTTTGTTTGCTTTGCAGTTTTTAGTTTTATGGCTGTTGACCTCATGAAGATGACAATTCTGACACAACTCTGACAGTGGTGACAATAATGACCACCAATGATCTCCTGTGGTGGAGCTCTCCACCAGCACGCTCGTGCCTGGCCTGTTTTGCTGAATGTCTTTAAGAAGATGAGTGATAGCGAGTATGTAGTGAAACAGAGGAACAATTTTTGGAAGAGGAAACAGCCTCAAGTTGTGCCAGGGGAGGTTCAGGTTAGGGATTAGTAAAAACTTCCTCTCTGAAAGGGTTGTCAAGCCCTGGAACAGGCTTTCCAGGGCAGTGGTGGATTCCCCATCCCTGGAGACGTGTAGATGTGGTGCTGAAGGACATGGTTTAGTGATGGACTCAGCAGCGCTGGGTTAATGGTTGGACTTGATGATCTTAAAGATCCTTCCCAACCAAAATGATTCTATATGATTCTATGAAAACAAAAGCAATTTAGACTCTGGTTTCACTTGGGAAGCTTTTTCGCTAGTATTATGGCATGTTCTAGGAGGAAGACAAAGATCTCTCAGGTGGCTTATAGTAATGCATGTCCATGATCCTCATGGCTTTTTTCTTCTACCCAATGCACTACTATGGCTTTTCTGTGCTCCACCAACCTACACACCAAATGCAGTCCAAATGGAATTTGGATTCTCAGTGTAGTAGAAAAGTGGTACATAGCCAGGCAGCCTGCTTGGAGGACACCCCAGTCCTTAGAGCTTTCCTCCATAAACAGTACTATGGATAAAGAGAAATCCCAGAGCAGGGTACTGCGGAACTACACCCAGACTGTACCATCGCATCATCCCAGCTCAAGATCCCCTCTGTTCTCAGGGAACTCGCCGCAGGAGCAAAATAAACCCCAAGGTATTTGAAGACCCAAGTTTCTGTGTCTATTTTGGGTTCAAGTGACATTCAGCTGCTCAGTGTGTGTGAGATTTGCCTCTCAGTGCCTGAGCCACAAAGAAAAAGGAAACAGAAGACATCCAGGAGACCTAGCTCTTTAATTCAGCACAGGCTTCTGGCTTTGGAGAGCTCAGACAAAGCTGGCTGCAAACTGGGGCTGAAATTGCACAAAAATGAATTGCCTGATCATTAGAAAGAAAACAAGACCATCTATCAGGCCAATCAGACACTTCACTCAGGATTTCTATTATTTTTATACTATTTTTAGGCGAGAGCTTGTTGAAGTGACAACTTGTTTTGAGCAGCACACCCTGTCTTTTCCATTTGGAGAAAATCAACATTCAAGTGTGTTGAACAGGAAACTCAAGACAGAATACACACTGAGGAATATAACCAAACTGCTGCTCTCAGAGAGATGGTCATCTTCTGGTCCAACCCAAAGGGTAGAAGCCAGCACAGACATGTCACAGAGCTCCAAAGCTGGGATTTGGAGAGTGAAACAAGCCTAAAATGCCAAGGAAACCCATCGTTGGGGTCCCAGAGGATAATACTGGATGCTAACCAAAGACTTCAGAAGTATAGAAGAACTTGTGTCTTACAAACTTTTACTATGGGGCAGGGGAATGACCTTCCTAAGAGGGCCGATTATCATCCATCTGCCCGTGGCTGGCTTTCTGTCTTCCTGTGGAGGAGAAACTGGCCATTGCCAGAGACAAACACAAGACTGGAGAGAAGATCTGACCAGGCTGGGAATACAGACAAGGACATAGGCTCCTCACAAGAATTTTGTGACTGTACAGGTGGCTCAGGAGAAAGATCTCCAGATATGCCCATGCCTCAGATCCTGGCAGTTCATGTCTGAAGGGAAATTGAGTTGTCCTCTAACTGCTGTACAAATGGTTGTGAGCTGTAGTCCTGTTAAATTTACCTGCACATCTCCATGACATGGCAGGGTGGAGGACAACTGCCTCTTCTGCTACTCTGAGAGGCTGCACTGCTCTAAATCCAAGGAAATGGCTAATGGGGATCATAGAATCATTAAGGTTGGAAAAGACCTCCAAGATCATCAAGTCCAAGCATCAACTAACACTACCATGACCATTAAGCCATGTCCCAAAGTGCCACATCCACAGGTTTTTTGAGCCCCTCCAGGAATGGTGACTCCACCACCTCCCTGGGCAGCCTGGGCCATTCCTTCAGTAAAGAAATTCTTCTGAGCATCCAGTCCAAACCTCCCCTGGTAAAACTTGAACCCATTTCCTCTCATCCTACCACTGGTATCACCAGCTGCAGGAGCTTCTCTATTCCCTACCCTTCCTGGTGGGAGTTCTTGAACAGCTTAGATTTGTTCTCTTAATATCTATGTTACTTAAAGGAGAGGAAAGACATGGACATGGGTGATCCAGGTCCTCATACGCAAACCTTGCTCAGCTGTAGGTGACAACAGAGCAGGGATGGAGCCTGGCTTACACACACCACAAAGCTTTGAAGGACCTACAACATTGATATTCCATTGGTGCAAGGCGTTGATGATCCCCCAAAGCATGAAATAATTAGAGCTGTAGATATGGAATCACCATCACAACAACAGTGTCCCTGGGGGGCCTGAAGCCTTCAATGAAAATCAGGCAGTAACAAAGTGCTGTTCAGAGACACTGATGAAAAAACTGTTCCCTTCCCAGGGACAAAGCTGCTCATGCTCTGGGCACTCTGCTTCCAGGAATTTCAAGACAGGCAGTGAACAGACACGATGACATGGATCTGATGCACCTGAGTGGCATGGACTCGAGGAGGAAAGTTGGATGCAGCTGGAGAGGTGCATTACTGGTGCTGGTGGGGTTAATTCAGTGTCATCATTCCTTGGCTCAGAGTCTGATGGGAATGACACTGAAGTGCCCTCTGGTCTGTCCTGAGACTCAGGATTTCTGGTCTGTTCTCTCCTAACTCCTCCCTTCCCTCTTTCCTCAGTTTCAGATCTAAATCTTGAAAAATGTCACTGACTTTTCAGACTTGACCTCTGCAGATCAAAGAGCAGGTCTGGATGATCCTCTCCTCCCCTTTCTAACATACAGCCAGAAAAGCAAGAATGGAGGTCATGGAGAGACACAGCAGGGACATCAGAACAGAGGAGAGATGAAGGCAAGAAAGAAAAGGAGATGGGTGTAATTTAAGCAAAACCCCTTAAGAGGAGCACCTCTATGCACTCATAGCAGCTTACAGGCTGCCCTGGGCAGTCCCTGAAGGGAACAGGGCCTGGGCAAGAAACACCTCACAGCTCACCCACGTGAAAGCTGCATTGTCAACACAACTGGGCAAAGGTGAGAGGTTATGAAAGTGTCACACACCAAACCACAATCTTTCCCATTCTTATCCTGACCTTTGTGGCTATGGGTTGGTTCGGTCAGAAGATCAGGCTGTCAGAGATTTTTTTGTTCATGCTGGTAGGCAGTTATTTTTCCAGGAGTCAATGTCCATGTCTAACAGATTGGGCTTTTTTGAAGCCCTTGCCAGGCCTGCACCATTTTGCATTTGGGGCAGGTGTGTGGACCAAAACTCTCACATCTTGAGCACAGTGATGATTTTTCCTTCTGTCTCTAGGAAACTACAGACTTTCCCACAAGATGCTGGCAGTTCCCTTTAGCACCCATTCTGGCACTGCACTTCTCTCGGTTCCACAAGCAGGAGCAGCTCTGTTGGCAGCAGTTATTTCCTTCAGCCCCACATGAAGCTGGCCCACTGAACCCCCCAGGTGTCTCATGCCTCTGAAAAAGTGAACACTGACTCACGTCATCTACCTCTGGATCTTCTGAGCTATTGTTCAAGCCGCTCAAAATTCAACACACCTCTCTTTTGAAGTCCAGAAAGACACCTGATAACTTCCAAAGGATCCCAGAATGTCACCATGATGGAAGGGTCACAGTTTCCATTGCACCTCCGATGGGATGCTCCCACTGCAGCCCAAGCATGAAGGAAGGGTAAGCTATAAAACTTTGCCCAGGTCTTTGCAGTCCACTGTCACCTGCTGTGATGACCTGACCCAGCTCTGGAGGGACTATAGGTGAGGCAAGCGAGCCCTCTGACCAGCCATCTGTATGCTGAAGATCCAGCCCTCATGGAGAGCAGGAAGAGTTTATCATCTCCAAATGAGTTCCACAGCTTGACAGATGCCAGCTGCTGTGCGTGCCTCTAGTCAAACAAATTTGCTCTTAGAAACTCCAGATGTGCCTGGGTGGAAAACCCTCCCTGCACATCCAGCTGTGCCTGGCGAGGGGCCTCGCACTGCCCAGCTGGGGGAGGTACCATGTGGGGCTACCTCACGAGACAAGCCCTTTGCTCTCCTGAGCTGGTGACATGATTCTGGTTGAGTTAAATAGGAAGAGTTGGATGGCAAGAAGCTGGGATATTTTCAGGGTATGGTTTAGCTCCTCCAAGAGTGGTGCAAAACCAGTTATGCCACCCAACGTGGAGCCTTGTTCCGCAATGGCTCAGTGTCCTTGGCACAGCTCAGCTCAGCACCTTCAGCTGAAGGACTGAACCTCCCATTGTATTTACTGTCAGATAAACAAGGTTCAGTCTGGTACAGGAGGCATTCATTTGCCCTAAATTTGCATTCAAGACTTCATTCAAGACCACATTCAAGTGTTCACCTGGCCACTCCTCTCTCTACATTCAGTGGAAAAGAAACGAACATCTTCATCTCAAGGTAGCTCAGATGAAACGATCTCCAAGGTTGCCTTCTTCCCTCCACTTCACCACGACCCCCCATCACCTGTTCAGACTTAGAGGTTGGAATTTACCTGTCAAAGAGGAGAGTCTGGACATGAGAGAATCAGCTCTCAACCTTTACCTCATGACCCGAGCACCAGGGGGGATGTGCTGGCTGTCAGCTGCTTTGAGGACACTTCACTAGGAAGACCATACACATTTAACTTTTCTCAGCTAGAACAAACATAACTGAAATGCTCCCCATCCTGATTTGCCATCAAATCCAGGATACTTAAAACTTTTCCTGCAAGGGGGAAGTTTAAAGTCAGCGGTATGAAGAAAATGTTTGACTGTTCACCAGTGTGAGGTTGGTGGGTGGTGGCACTGCTAAACATGGGAGTATGATGGAAGGGGATGCAGCAGTGGTGGCTATGATGGAAGGAGAGCTGACAGCCTGGACTTGGTTGTGATGTTAGCCTGCCTGGACTCTGGACAAGTCATGTCTCCACCTATGCTTCAGTTTGACAGCTGGTAAGTGGTGAAAATACTGATTTTCTCAGCTGGGCTTTGGAAGCTTCTTTATAAATATTTATGAAGTGTTCTGTTTATATTTGTAAGTAAATAAATGGGTATATGGAGCTGACAGTCTAGGGATGCAAGCTGCTCTGCTTCACATACTTAAATGTAGCAATTTATGGTTCCTCCTTTCATTTGGAAGCAAAGACCAGCTTCAGAAACTCCAATCTCGAACTGAGCTCAAATTAAGAAAGAAAAGTCAGCATTTAAGAGGCAAATCTCACTAACATAAGGAAAAACTGGAAAGAGCTCTTGTAGGAGTGTCACGTGCCTAAAGGTGTAGATAGTTGCCTGTTGAAGTCTGAAGAAGTGCTGAAGTATTTAGATCCTTTCTTAAATCAGTTTGGGAGAGGACATCATGCTCAGATACCCAAAAGCATTTGGGATCTTATCACCCATTTGTTTTCCTGTGACATCTGCAATTCAGTTATCCCCTTAGTTGTCTTCTCCTATCTTCCCACCCCTTCTATCCTGATCAGCAGTTCTCCTTAACCTCGTCCTTGTTTCCAACTCAGCAAGCAACTGCTAAGGGCACATTTCTAATAAACCCACTGTTGGTGTGATGCTGGAGCTCCCTGAGCATCAAGTGCCTCCTGCTGTCATTGCCTAAACTCTGAGCCCAGTGGTGTCCCTGCCTGGCATCCCTCACTGCTCCCTCTACCAAAGCTACTGCTCCTTCACAGGGACCAGAAGAATAACTCTTCTTTGCAGGGAGCTGACCTCAGCACTGTTCTCAGCAGCCTGTCCACTCAAATGCTCACCCCCACGCAACACGAGCTCGGGGTCCAAGTCCAAAATTAAGCATGCTGCTTCTGAACACAGTGTCTCCTAGAATACAGAGAGCAACACCAGGGATCAGAAGACCTGGCTACTGTTCCTGGCTTGACTCCACGATGCCTAGTTGACTTTGGGAAAATGCTTCACACCTCCTCCTGACTCAGTTTCCCCATAAATTGTGGACACTGATTTGCTCCACTATTAAGTACTTGGAAACACATTAAAATACCACTTCAAAGCAAGGGAAGGTTGTTCTGGAGGGAAAGTTCTGCTTTAAAAATAGCTTTGGAAAAACAGGGATGCTAGTCCTGTGTGATTATCCAAGGTGCTCTTATTGATTATTAGCTGATTGCATTTTCATACTTCCCAGAATTCCTGGACTGCTCTGCAGCTGAGCCCTGAAGATGGCTCCAGCCTCTGCATGGAGAAGCCCTGGGTGATGGTTGCACAGCCAGGCAGAGACACACTCCGTGCAGGCTGCAGGAGCCCCAACATTGTCTAGCAGTGGGATCCTACCAGGATCCCAGAGCAGACATCCCCAAGGAAACTCCCACTCCCCAAGTATGGGAGGTGGTTTTCACAAAGCAACTTGCTGACAGGCCTGCTGAGTATTTTAATTGCCAACAGGAACATGCTATTGGGTCCCAAAGGAGAGCTGGGAACACACTTGAGATCTCAGTTTAACGGTCCAAATGTAGCACCCATGGCTCACATGCATGTTACGCTTGACATTAGCTGCTCCAACATGATTAAGAGGTGTAAGCAGAGCAGTTCAGGTTGGGCTGGAAATGGCTGAACAGAAACAAAAGTAACAAAAGGCTCCAACCAAGGCTCAAAGAAAAGGTTGATGTTATAAAAAAAAAATTAGTGAATAATGAAAAGGAAACCAAATGTAAGTTAAAAGGCTACTGAGAAGAGAAAGGAGTAGGAAAGCTTCCTGGAGGTAATTTATCTCCAGGAACATAAGCTCCTGGCTTACCCTGAGCTATCATAGGTGTTCCTGCAGAGGTCTGAAAGGTTTTTTAGGAGGAGTGACATGGTATAGCTGCTATATTTATGCCTTCCTCTTGTCCTCCTTGAGCTGCAGCCCTGGAGTACGGACAGAGAAAGACTCACATCCACTAAGTCAAGTGGGAACATGGGATTTCAGCACCATATTTCTGTTCTGAGATCCCTGGAGGTCTCAGAGTTGTTGCTCTACAGCTACACTGTCATAAACCCAAGTTCATGTGTTGCTGTGAGCAAGAGCACAGCTTAGTCTTTGCTTCAGGCAAGCAAGCTCTCCATGGCAAGCTCTCTCTCCCTACAGTGGAGTCCTTTTCTCTGTGGTCTGTTGGGCTCCCCTGCCTTTGCAGTGCAGCAGGATATGTCCCCTGTGACAGCCAACTCTGTGAGAATGGTATTACAACTTAAAACCACTTGGAGAAGTGTTAAATGTATCTTCTGCAGGACTACATGAGGAGAATATGTGGCACAGGTGCACAGTGTAATCCAGGCTCCATTTTTACATCCAAGTCTTTTCTGGACCACTGTGTCCAGCCATCAGACCATGCTGTCCAGACCTGTGCACACCCTGTAGCTCTCCATGTACCGTGAACCTCTGATTACACATGGCCAGATGCAGCAGTGGCTGCACCAGGTAACTTCTGTTTCCTGGATGTCCATGTTCCACACTCCGAGATTGTCACCCCACACCTACACGGAAGCACAGAATCATAGAATGCATTGGGTTGGAAAGGACCTCTAAAGGCCATCTAGTCCAACCCCCCCTACAATAAACAGATATATCTTCAGCTAGGTCAGGTTGCTCTATCAAGGCTGACTTTGAATGTCTCCAGGGATGGGGCCTCCACCACCTCTCTGGGCAGCCTGGTCCAGTGATCAACCACCCTCATATGAAAGAACTTTTTCTAGATGTCTGACCTAACTGTACCCTTTTTTGTGGATCTCCTCTGGACATGCTCCAACAGGTCCATGTTCTTCTTGTGCTGGGGGCTCCAGAGCTGGATGCAGCACTCCAGGTGAGGTCTCACCAGGGCAGAATCCTTCTGTTCAGCTTAATGGGCAGCTGAAAAAAATGCCCCAGCACCTGCCTGTTCCACATTAGCAGGGGAATGCTTCACTGTCCGTGATGTCAGGAGATGTCATGGAGCTAAATTGCACAAGACAGCCACTGATGGATTATGACACCCAAAATTATCAGAAGGGATATTTATATTTTCCCTGCCGGAGCCTTGGAATGAGTCCCTTTCTGTTTGGCAGCTCTCCTCCAGAAGTGCATTAAAAAGCTGCTGGAGGCTCAGGCAGATGCTTGCAGAAAGTGAGTGCTGGCTTTGTTTACTAGGGAGCTACTCTCACAGAGAGCAATTCAGCCACTTCCTTTCATCTTAAAGGTGACACTGTTATTTTTCTGCCTTTCTTGCCTAAAAGTGAGCTCAGCTTTGGTCCCCTTTTCAAGCAACTTGGGGACAATGATTTTCTTAGGCTGAGTCACTCTGAGCTTGTCTTTTCCTAGTCCCGGGCCAGATCTGCACAATGATTTACAGTGGGAAAACTCCATCCGAGTTCCTTGGTGGCAAACTCTTAACAAGCCACCAACATCCTTCCATCCTGGAAGGATGCCCAGGTCAGCTTGTGAAGTGGGAGCTGCTTTGGCAGCTCTCTGGCCCAGCTCCTGCTCAGCAGCTCAGTCTGTGTGATGCACTCTGTCCCTGGGCAGGATGTGTCCCCAGGGATGTGACACACCTGAGTCTGTCCCTTGGGAACCAGGCTGAGACGTGTGGGTGTCACCATTGAAGCAGCTCCTTGGATTTGGCCTGTGAGGGCTGCATGAGGTTCCTCTCCCACTGCTTTGGACAAGAGCTCAGCAGACGTTTTAATTTCAACAAACAACTGGAATGAAGAGTGGTTTTCACCCAGGAATCTGCAGTTGGTGCCAGAAGCTGTCCCCAGCTCCAGGGGAGCGTGGTGACGAGTAGCAGAAGCCACACAGAGACCCGGTGCATGACCTGGAGCAGCCTGTGCCCTGATGGGCAGGACAAGGCTGTCCCTCTGCCACACGCTCTCCCTCGCTGGCAGGCAGCAAGCTGCCCTGCAGGGCAGAGACCATACCACATTGCTTTTTGGACTATTTTCTGTTTGGCTGAATTGCTAATGCTGTAGTAATTACTTAGGAAAATTCCTTAATCAAAATCACATTTGTGGAGGTAATGAGCAAATAGGTCAAGGAGAGCAATGTGCCTTACAAGCAGGAGCTGCTTCCCTGAGTATCTGCAGAGCTGGGTGCCTCAAAGGACTGTCAGGGAGGCTCAGAGGGGACAGGCACGTGGTCCAAGGCATGTTTGTGAGACCCCACCTCAAATACCGCATCCAGTTCTGGTGTCCCCAACATCAAAGGGACATAGGTCTGCTGGAACGAGTCCAGAGGAGGCCGCAAAGATAATCCAGGGGCTGGAGGATCTCTGCTATGAGGACAGGATGAGGGCACTGGGGTTGTTCAGCCTGGAGAAGAGAAGACTTCCTGGGATCCTTAGAACTACCTGGAGGGAAGCTCCAGGAAGGCTGGAGAGTGACTTATCACAAGAGTGTGCAACAACAGGACAAGGGAAATGGTTCTAAACTGAAGGAGAGCAGGTTCAGATTGGATCTTAGGAAGAAGTTCTTCAGGCTGAGGGGGGCAAGACTCTGGACTAGATTGCCCAGAGAGGTTGTGGATGCCCCTCCCTGGAGGTGTTCAAGGCCAGGCTGGATGAGGCCTTGAGCAACCTGGTCTAGTTGAGAGGTGTCCCTGCCCATGGCAGGGAGGTTGGATGAGATGATCTCTGAGGTCCCTTCCAGTCTCAGCCATTTTAGGATTCTGTGCTTGACTGTAACCAAGGCTGCCCTTCTGGGTGCTGCACCACTGGGGATGCTGCAGGGTACATCTCCCAGGAGGACTCAGCCCACCACAGCCCTGATCCACGCAGCATTCCCTGATGCTAAGCCTTCCTGAAGCACATTGCTTTTAAGGAGGTGCCCTTGGTCTCTGAACAGATCTGACCATCAGCTTCGGTACCCAGAGCTCTTAGAGGAAACCTGGGTGACAGAAGCTGTCCTGGATTCTTGGCAGGGTGAGATCAGTCAGAAACTAACTTGCCTAGTCTGAAACACTGCAAGCACAAAAGAGATCTTCTCCAAGAATTTATACTCCATAGAACTAGAACCAAAGATGAAGTAGGTACTACTACCCAGCTAGGTGCTGATGATCCTGATGATCCAATGGACAGCTCCCTGGCCTCCCGCTCGCTGATGCTGGAAATCTTCTCACTAGATTATTACCTCCATACAGTTAAGCCCCTGCTGTCAGTTTCAGATTTGAGAGTTCTGAACAACTCCATACCACATACAATCTTTTGTCACCTCATCGCACAGCTTTTCTAGATCATTCAGAAGCACACTGAGCAGCACAAGTCCCAGAGCACATCTTCTAGGACTAATCATCTGCCCAGTGCAAAACCTGACTGTTCGTACGCATCCATTGATTTCTGTCATTTAATCTGTTATTAATTCTTCAGAAGACCTTTCCTCTTACCCCACAGTATTCGGAAGCACTGTTGATGAAAGACCTCACTGACAAGTTACAAAGAAAAATGATTATGCTGCCTTTCACTTCCATCCACCCACCCATCCATCCACACCTCGGTCGATGCCTTCACGGAGCACCAGCAGACTCCTAACGTGTGCCCTCCTTTCCCAAAAGCCATCTCGACTCTTCTGCTTCATTTAATTTTGCATCTGCTCTGCCAGCTTGCCTCTCACACTCCCAGCACCATCTCTAAAGCTTTTCTAAGGAGGAGCATTGCCACCTTCCACTCCCCTGGCACTGGCTAAATGCTCACACTGAACCAAAGGGTAATTCAGCAGCTCTGCTTTGAAATGTCTTGAATGAACACTCCAGATTACTTTTTACCATTTCATTGATAGCATTCTATACAAAACTTCCCTGATTCTTCAGTTTTAGGGAGCTCATCAGAAACAAGACACACTTGAGCAACAAGAATCTTCTGTTCTCCCTCACTTGATTACCAGTGTAAAGATTAAAATGCCAGTGGTTTTCTCTTCCTTGAGCACCCTCAGATCTGGAAGATACACACTGCTGTAACTTTCTAGCAAGCTCTGCCTAAAAATTCTCCCTCCTTTAGATCATGACATTAGATTACACAAGAAAAGAGAGAACATTTTTCTCTTGCAAAATCTCCTTTCATCTAGCATGGGGGAGATTCCTGAGGCACACAAACACTTGTCTGTGAGAGAGAGAGCTCCCTCAAGCTTAGCTTTGTCCCAAAAACTAAGGGCAATTCCAGGTTTGAGCCTCTGCATCTCTGAGAGTAGGAAGGAGTTTGTTCTTTCTTCTAACGTCTATTTCTTTAGCTCTAATAAAGGAATGGACATAATTCCCCAACAGGAAACCAAGAGCCAAAGCAAAAAGAGTCCCCAAGCCTACAAAAGCCAGACATTTCATAGCACATGCTTCCTCCTGGGAGAGAAGAAAAAGACATACAAGGCCAAACTGAAATTAACTGTGGTCTTCAGTGGATTGCTGGAAAGCCCATGGACAATCCCTTGAGAGGAAGACCTGCCTTCCTTGTCTCAGGGAGGATTCACCTTCTTCAACAGCCTGGTAATGTCTGGACTTTGCCCTGTGCCTCCAGCCTACCCCCAGCCTAAGCCAACATCCCTCAGTTTGGCACTTACACGCCAATACCAAAGGTGCCAAGCCACCACTGCTGCTATGAAAGGAGTCATCCATGGCAAGGAACCAGGAGATGGAGGCTGGCACATGGAGCAACCTTCCATGAGCCCTCCCCAATACACACAGTGAAGGGTGCGATGGGGGTGAAATCTGGAAGGGCTTATGGATAATGCCAGCCATCATCTCCTGGTTTCTTGCCACAGATGCCCTCACCAGCAAGACAGAGGAATTTTTGCTAATTGAAAGTACCCCAGAAACACCCGAGTCCCTGATTGATGAAGGGCAGTGCAATTAGTCTCATAAACAATTCAGGAAGGTAAATCAGGAAAGGGCTGGCTGACAGCAGACAGTGAAACATTAATGATCTTACAGCTGCTCCAAGGTAAATATTTCATTAGCTCCACCAAGTATCATTCTGACAATTATGTTAAACTGATGTTCACAGGTATCACCCTGCACCTTAACACAACACTGTGACCACGTCTCTGCCAGCAGAACTAAATCCCCACCCGAGCCACTGGGCAGTTGGGGTCTGGCAGCTCCTCAAGAAGTTCTTACGCCTGCGAGCCTGGACACACGTGGAGCATGGTATGAGAGCAGAAAGGTGAGAACAGGAGCTCAAAAAGCAACGTTGGTACTTGTGTGAAGAAACCAGTGCTCCCCAAGCTGCCAGGGGATCTTCCCAAGGGCAGGAAAGCAGCTTTTCACATTGAACCCATGAGCTCCAACGAAGTCCAAGCATGGGAGCACCAAATGTCTCCAGATCACTGCGTTGTCCTAGAGAAGGAACTAGATCTACAGTGCACAACTCTTGCTCTTCTGGCTACTAAATGGCACAACTACAAGGGTGGGGGGCCCTGGTAATTTTTTCAGTTGCTCACAGATTAACCATGCTGGTGACTGGTACCAATGTCTATCACCTGCCCTGCCTCAGCACTTCCATTCCTTGATCTCCTGTCATATTGATGCCGAACCTATCAGGTTCTCAGCATGGTGCTCACCCCAATGAGTTGCTGGCTGAAGATCGTGGGGATCCTGCATAAAATGTGGATTTTTTTGCATTATCACCATTCAAAATATATTTAGAGAAAGAGAGCCAGACAGAGGAGCTGACACAGCAGCACGTAAGAAAGCAGCAGTGAGATGCAGAATGCACAAAAAGAGGATGAAGAGGCATGTGGAAGAAACTTGGTTAGATAAGCATTACTAGAAGTGTGGCAGGGCTGAAAAGCCATGGTGTTTAGTCAGCTAAAAGAAAGCAGGACTTGAATTCTGGTATGGGATTTACAACTGGACCCTGCAGGAGTCCCAGGGAGCCTGTTCCCTGTTCCAGTGGGACCGAGGCACAGAAGCTATGTGCTTGTCTGGAGAGCCAGGAAGAAGGCTGTATGGTGGGGAGGGAAAACTCAGGTTGACAACTTGGGTAGAACAAAATCACATCAATGAAAAATGCCAGCCTAGATTTAAAGATAAATAAATAAATAAATAGATAAATAAATAGATAGCTAAATAAATTCTGCTCAAAATCCCTGAGTAAAACAGTTATGAGGAAGGTGTTAGACAGTAAGTTACCACGGGACCTGTGAACCTGCACAGTGGGACACAGGTTTCAGTAGAAGTCTTTGTGATGTTCTCAGTCATACACCACTGAGAAAGTGCATCCATGTGGGAGAGGTTTCCTTCCAGCTCCACACCAACTACATACCACCACTGCTGACAGCAATGTCCTGCTACTGCTACATGTGCTGGCACCTCCCTCCATCAGTCAGGAGGCCCACCAGACGTTATGCTGCCTGGGGCTTGGTTTCATAGTGCAGACCTTCTGAAAGACCAGAGGTAGAATTTACGTGGAACTTGACTTCAGAGGACAAAAAGAAAGATAAATGAAGGAGACAGTCTTGGACACCAATGGACTAAAGGGCTCAGAATTTGAATGCTGGGAAACCTAGACTTTCTTTAAATCTTGAGGCTAAAAGTATCAAACAAAACCAAACCAAACTGAAGGGCTTGGCTGGGGCAAATATCCCATGATACCCTCCAAAATCAAGGTCTGTCCATATTTTAGATGTGTGACTCTTCACCTCGTAAAAAATCTCCTTGGATCCTTGGAGGAGCAACCACTCTTAGCTTGTGAAGTTGCAACTCTATTTTTAGAAGACTCCTGAGGGCTGGTTTTCTGCTGCCTTCACCTGTATCTCCAGACAGAAGCAGTGGGAAGTCTCACAGACCAGCCCCACCAGCCATGCCAGGGGCTACAGAGATGCAGGACTCAGTCTAGGGGACCAACTACCTGCCTTCTCCAGCCAGGGACAGCCAGTGTTGGTTTTGCTTTTTTTGTCAGTCAAGAACTTGCTGTCCTGCTCAGATGGGAAGGATCCAGTTTCAGCACCTGTCTAATGTGAGCAACACCTCACAAGGTCCACAGGCTGTCTGCAGAGGGTAGGAGAGATGGTGTTGGTTCTTCAGGGCTGGCACAAGGCACTGTTCTCAGTCACCGAGTCTCCCAAAGGACAGGGTGATCTTGCACACGTTGAGTGCAGCCATAGTGCTACACAATCACTCTCTTGCATGTCAGGATGCATCACAACTCAGGACAACTTGTCTAACCCCTCACTACAACTCTCCCACCCCTAAGTTGTGAGAACAGCAAGTGTTGATCAGAATCCATACTTATCTAGCTGAATCCTTTGAGGGACAAGTCAACTCAGAACCACATTAGGCAAGTGGAGAGTTAAGTGGAGTCCAGCTCCTAGCACTGACCCTGGCCACAGCAGAGGGACTGACGACAAAAAAGAAAGGACAGTAAAGCAGGTGTGACAGGAAGGCTCCTCTTCCGTCTTAGCTCCTCCAGACATGTCACACTGGAAGTCCTCTGGGCTTATTTCTGTACCTCTCAGCTGCTCATCAAGGAGGATGACCCACACAGAGCAAGCAGCCTCAGAAGAAAGAGGACATCAGCTAACTGTGCTGCATGGTTCTGCCATGCCAGGCACCCAAGTGATGCAGTGAGGGCAGTCGGAAACCTGGAAACTTGGCATGAGAATCCAAGATCTGAGATTCTCTGAGATCTCTGAGATCCACAATGACAAACCCCAAAGGCAGCAGAGGGATGCTTCACAAATGGAGAGGTAGCTGGAGCTACCTGACCGTAGCCTGCACATCAAAAGCCGTTTCAACCTCTCCTCCTCTGCCCTGCTTCCTGATCACTGACTATATTAATATTTAAGTAGGACTTAATAGAAAAACTTGTTCTGCTGCTCTGTGCACCCTGGATGCCATACTCAACAGCTATCATCTCAGGCAGCGTGAAGCACTTTAGTTGACCAATGCTGCACTTAAGCTACAGCATGGACACATCTCTAGACCTTCCTCCATCCTCCAGCCACCACAAAGGTTAGTTCCTTGCAGGGTTCCCCGAAGACACTTCCTACAAGGGCCATAGCATTAAGTGCTACAGAGAAGATGTCCAGGTACCTGAACTTTGAGTGCAGGCTGCTTAGGTGAACAGTGCAGCGACCTGGCACGTGGCCCCAGGAACGATGGGGACTTCAGGTCTGGACAGAATGATCTAGACAGGACAACTGCACCCAGTCTGTGGAGTTTGCTGAGGAGTGCTTTCTTGGTAGGACAAGCTGTGGATTGAGAGGAGAGATGAGAACTGAAAGGAAGTACCACAGAAGCTGCATTACAGCAGCTGGGAGACCTCGTGTGGAAAGCCATGGATCTGAGAACTAATATTTCTCCTATTGTCTTTTCAGAGGGGTCATTCCGAGCACTAGGGCATCGCTCCGTGACCAGCAGCAGTTGAACATCGCATGTGGGGTTTGGTTTAGAGAGCAACAGTTAGCCACAGAAGTGATTTAACACTGGAAAATACAGGTGTTGGCACAGCTGATAAACCAGGGACAGATTTGGGGAGAGAGCTGCAAAAGGCTATCCACATATATTAGAATAACTTTCCTGAGAAGGATTTGATGAGATGTGAACTACGTTATTTGCTAGTGTTGCAGTTCAGAGCCTTGCCCAAAGCCCAGGAGAGCCAGAAGGAATCTTTCCATTAACTTCTCTGATTGTACATGAGATTGTGACAGATTTACTCCCTTTTCCTTCCTCCTCAAATATTTAAAATCAAACAGAAAGAGTAGTTAGATTTGTCCTTTTATGGAGGAGGACATCGTTTCTTCTTGAGTATGTTCTTATAAACAGACATATGGGAGTCTTTTCAGGTACTTGCAACAAGTAAGATGATCGAAGGGTAATAAAGCTTCAGAGAAGAGGAAGTGAGGCAAGACCCACTGAATTCCCAAGCCACACACACGTGGCTGCCGTGCCAGAGAGAACAGGGACTGCACCAACGATAAAAGCTGTTTGCAGCCAACAACAACAGCTGTCTTCAAATCTTCAACATGAGCCAACCCTTCCTGCTGTCCTTCAATCTACAAAAACCCTCTTGCTGAAAGCCACCAGAAAACACCCCTGGAATGTGGGAATACCCTGGAGGAATGAATGCTGTGAAGGAGAAGACAAGCTGCTTCGTGTAGAGAAACACTGCTGGAAGAAGTCCTGCAGACTCCTCCTCAACCCTCTGAGACAAGACAGTAAGAGACAACTGGCTAAGCCTTCTAGGACTTAGATGCCTAAACCAAAACACTGATCAACTAAGTCTTCAGAGTCTTGAGCAACATCTTTTGCTGGTAAATGCTCCCACTTCCCCCAGCCAGGGTCTTGCAAGGTCTCCAAAAGCTCATCTCATCTGGATGTCAGATGAGCTATTTGTTACGTACTCAAGGACCAACTCCTGTGAAGTTAACCTTGACTTCCCCAGTACCACCTTTATCCTCCCACATCTGTACGCTGAGCTGACAGCTTTCCATAACAAGGTTGCTCAAGTTACTCGTAGCTTTGCAGAACCAGTGTGCCACTGCTTTTCATGGTGCCTCTGCCCAGTGCTCAGCTGTGGAGTTTACTGCTCCTGGTGACAACCCCAGGAATAAAGCAATGAACCTTTGTTTCAGTAGATTTTCGCATAATTTTAAAGTCAGCAAAACCAACTGGGAAGCAAAGAAAGGAAGCTGGTAGTGATGAAAGCAGAGCATGGATTGAGTGGCAATATTTGGGCAGGGGTCCAGCAAGAAGGGAAGGGAAGTTTACCGATTATGGCAGATGCTTAATGGAGTATTGCTTCCAGCTCCTCGCCTCTGTTTACACCTCTACAGAGTGTGATAGGATCAGCAATCATGAAACAGGAGAAACTCAATGTGTAGAGTGTCCTTATAAAGATTTCATTCTTCACAGTGTCAAAAGCAAATAGTTGCATTACTTTCTGGAGGCCAATTTAATTGTTGTCAATACCAGTTGCAAATTGGCTTTAACATTTTAAATTGATGTTTTCTGTAAACTGCTCTGATTAATGGAAGAAAACACTGTGTTTCTGCCTTTCATCTGAAGATCTAATGCATTTCCCAAACAATAATTGATTTAGTAAGACACACAGAGGCAAATAGGGAGAAGTAAATCTGCTGCAAGAAGGATTTTGCCCTTCCACAGCACCCAGTAGAACTGCAGAATGGTGCAGCATGGAACACCTGGTTAGACAGTGGCCTTAGTTGTTTTTTCCCCCGAAGAAACTCCTGAGCAGCTTACAACTAAAATACCTTACCTGCAGGCAGACTTGTTTTGATTGTACATGGCCACCACGGTGTCAAGTTTGAGTTTTGGCAAATCCCAAACCTACTGGCCTGAACCTGAGCTCACTTTATCTCAAAGTGCATGTAGCCTTGAAGGTGCTGGCAGTCAAACCCAGTTGGACATGATGTTCTCAGAGAATCTAAGGACAGGCTCTCCTGCCTGCTTGCTCAAAGGCAACCCCTAAAAATCCTGTTCAAGTCTATGGTTACAAATTCAGCACTACCCAGACAGGGTAATCCCCCTCAGCCCTGCTCCTGACTGCACTCCTTCATCGCATCCCACAACCTCTTCCTGAGCTGATATTGCTGAGTTAGTAAGTGAAACCCAGATGGAAGAGTGTGACAGCACCAAAGTCAGCACAGAGGGCGGTGGCCAAGAGAGAGGATCTGAGAAGAAGAGGATTGAGACCTCTGCTTCAATGGCAGAAGAGCCATTGGCCTGACTCAACTGCCTGTGAAACCAGAGCTTGAGAGGAAGGATGGGAAGCTTGCAGATTCAAGTCAAGACACAGGTCAGGGCTCAAACCAAAACCCAGCCAAGAGCTCGACTCCCCTTGCCTACTGCATCCTCAGGCCCCAGGTGACCTTCTGCCCTTCCATTCCTGTGGCAGGAGGTGAGTTTTATATTATCCTCCAACTCTTCAGCCCTGTTTCGCAGGTGGCCCAGAGCACCCAAGCCTGGGCAGCTGGTGAGTGTTGAGATGGTCTGGCAACAACCCCAGCTCAGTGCTCCCCAGGGAAAGGAGCATCTCCCAGTCCTGCCCTTTCTCACAGAACTCTAAATTCTCCATAAAACCTGTGCTAGGTGCCTGGTCTAATGGCCTTCTGCTCCCTGACCATTTCCCAGATCTGGATGGGGAGGAGAGAGCACAGGGGTAGGGGAACCACCTGGCTTCACCATAGTTCCTTCCCACCACCCACAACACAGATTCTGTAGCACTAGCAACACAGGATGAGGGCATGAACTGACCTCCCCCTTAGGTGCTGGGCTCCAAAACTGTCTCCTTTTGTCAGTTTGGAGGGCAGTATTTCTTTGCCATTCCCAATCCAGCTGTACAGACTCAGGAACTGGGAAAGCATCCAAATGTACTAGGTTGGACCTCCTACACACACAGAGCCTGCGTCCTTCCTAACTCCTCCTCACTGCTCCTGAGAGGCATCACTGGAACCCTCCTGATCCGCCAGCCCCGTTTCCCAGCACCCCACAATCTCATCAGCCCCAGGATTTGCTCTTAAATCCAGTGACTGCTCCAAACATCAAAGCCTGGTTCTGGGACGGGGGCCCACGTGCTCCCCCCTTGCCCTGGCCAGCCAGAGCACAGGGCAATGCTGCTGCCGCACCGTGCGACCCAGGGCAGCACTCAGCACCTGCCAGCACATTCCTCGGCCACTCTTGCCCCTGCAACGGGCAGGGACCTGGCTGCTCACTCACCTCCCTTCAACTCCCAGACTTTTTCCCCACTGATGCCTCCACTCCACTGGAGCCAGGAGAGCTGCTTCAATTCATTTCCATTTCCACTCTCCATGTGTTTTGTTGTATTGTTTTCAGTGGGCCGAGTTTCACCACCAGGCTTTGTTTCTAAGTGAACCTATATCCTTAATCCTCTCTTCCTCACTACTTACGTTAGTCTCTCTAAAAAAAAATAAAAGGCTGTTCCCATAGTAACCTGCAGTTTTGAGCTGTCACTGTGGACGATTCCTGGTGCCATGCCTGGCCTCGTGGCGCTGGGACTGCTCTCTGCCCAGGGAATGCAAAATTCCACCCAACCACTTCCAGCAGGCACCTGGTATTTATCCCACAGCCCTGATGCTGCTCTGTGGTTCATGTACCGAGACATTAAACTTACCCATGTGTGTACACACACACGCACGCACGCACGCACTCTCCACCTACTCTTTTTCATCCCCGCAACAGTCAGACTTGATTTTTTAATTATTTATTTTTTCGAATTTGTCACTTGTTAGCTGTTTTGAAGCATGAAACCCTGACGTCAGTCATGGGAGATCTTTGGATGTGAGACACAAGAAGCTATTGCAAATGTTCTTGCTTTTTATTCTCCCCTAAGTTCACTGACAAACATTTGCATTGGGGATAGTTTGTTGTCTCGAGCGTCTTGTTAGTGGGGCATCCTTTTCCCAAAGGTTCTTTTATCACAGATTAGCCGAAAATTTACAGCTCAGTAAAGCACCCAGAAGACCAGAATAAATCACTAACTAGAGGCAGAAGTAGGTGCAGTCTCATTCTCAGGGAGGGGAGGAGGAGGCTGCATGGCTCAGGAGAGCGCTGGGGATCCCAGCCCGACCTCGGCAGGGTTCCCGGGCAGCACGTCTCAAACCCTTACTGCTGCTCACAGTCAAATATCCCCACGGCACCAGGTCCTCCCCTACAGCAGCAACAGGAGAGGGAGGCTGGATGGTCAAAAAAGTAAGATTAAGGATAAGCAAAGAAATATTTAAGAATTAAAAAGATCATAAAATCATTTTGATTAGAAAAGACTTCTAAGATCATTGAGACCATGAACCCTACTCTACCAAGTCCACCGCTAAGCCATATCCCCAGGCACCACATCTATATGGATTTTAAACACATCCAGGGATAGGGACTCCACCACCTCCCTGGGCAGCTTGGGCCAATGCCTGACAACCCTTCCAGTGAACAAGTTCTTCCTGATGTCCAGGCTAAACCTCCCCTGGGGCAGCTTGAGGCCATTCCCTCTTGTTCTATCACGAGTTACTCGGGAGCAGAGACCAGTGCCTACCTCTCTACAGCCTCCTGTCAGAGTTATAGAGAGCAATAAGGTTCTTCCTCAGCCTCCTTTCCTTCAGACTAAACCACCCTCAGCTCCTCCTCACAAGACTTGATCTCTAGGACCTTCACCAGCCTCATTGCTCTTCTCGGGACCCTCTCCAGCACCTCAATGTCCTTCTTGTATTGAGGTGCCCAAAATTTACCCCAACACTCAAGGTGTGGCCTCACCAGTGCAGAGTACAGAGGGGCAATCACCTCCCTGCTCCTGCTTGCCGTGTGGTTTATAATACAAGCCAGGAGGCCATTGGCCTCCTTGGCCACCTGGGCACACACTGGCTCCTGTTCAGCCGCCAGTTGATCTCG
>NW_008599491.1:24909-34787 GCF_000691845.1 Merops nubicus
CTCTTTCCCAAGCCCGTTTGGAATCAGGGTGATCAGGCTCATTGCAGGGACTTCCCAACCCACCCCTTCTCCCACGCTTCTTGGATTACAAGTACTTTGAGACAAGCTCTTTGCACTCCAACGCAAGTGCAAAAGCTCTTGCTTGCTCTTAGGGTACAGGACTGAAGGAGTCAGACCTGTGCCCATGTAAAGATGCAGGAGGAAGCATCCCTGCACATTCCCAGAAGGACTAAGACACCCACTGCAGCACACACGTCCCCTCAGAAAGGGAACAACCAGAAGGGAAGGTCATGGTCCTGGGGCACAACTGCTCTCTGGGCAAAGCACATAAATTACTCAGGGACAGATATTCACAAGGCTTTAGGCATTTATTTTGAAGTCAAGGCAAGATGGTAGCCCAAGTACCTTTCAAAGAAAAGCCCTTGTCTCTCTGTGTTCCATTTCCTCATATGTAAAATGGAGACTGGTGTTGCCACAAAGCTTGGGAGATAAGGGCACCAGCTGCTCTGGCACTAGGGGTGATAGTCTAACACTGCACAGGCTAACTGAGGTCCTTAGTAAGTGAGGAACCTAGATCCTTCACACCAAGGAGAGCAGCTTGTGTCCTGTCTTAGCTACCCTGCACAAATTCCAGCAGCACCCACCTCTCCCCACTCTCTGCTGGACTGAGCCTTCCTTTTGGCAATGGTATTTTGAACACTACGACACTGAGTAACTCCTCCCCTCAAAATGTTCTGAGACAGAAAAACCTGACATTTTCCAGTGGCTAAGAAAACATGTTGACCCATTTGGGACTTTCCTGGGAGGGAAAGCTGTGGGAAGCCCTTGGGCTTACCAAAACTGGGGTGTGCCTGGAGGAAAAAGCAGATGGAGAGGCACTGAAATACCGTCTCTTCTACAGATCCTAGAGGTTTCAAAGCTAGTCCTGTTTTTTTCTTTTCAAATGTCACTGAATGGCAGGAGGAGAAAAGAACAGCCCTGCTCCTGGAATCCTCTGGGTGTTTTCCAAGTGGTTTCCCTAATTCTTCACCCACCTGCACCTTAACAAGTCTCTGAGAGCAGAGCACAGGGGCTGTGAAATACTACTGTGGGGACCAGGGGATCATTTTACACCTGCTTTGTGCTCCCCTGAACAGCTGTAAATGACAACATAAACTGTGAAGCAGCAGGGAATTCAAACGCCTTCTCCATATATTTCGACATCAATCCTTGGCAAATTAATTCAAATAGTTGCTGGGGATTTCAGGGTGAAGTTGGAGAATTCAAGAAATGAATAAAGGAAGCCATTGGAAGCAGAGATCAGCTGGCGGTTTGGGGAAATGAGAAAGGGGAAGTGTAGAAGGCTGGACAAGGAGAAGGCAAATAAATCTTGGAGAAGATGGGAGATGCTGAGCACCCTGGTCTGCAGGAAGGGGCCAGAGCCCATGATGAGCCCGGAGCCCAGGAGAGCAGGGCCAAGAGCAGTGATCTCCTCCCCTGTGCCATGATGAGGATGGAAGCACTCCCCATGCTGCTCTGCCTATGTTTGGCTAGAGATGTTAGCTACAATTTTCATAAAGATTAAAGGCCTCTCCTCCATTTGTTCACATTCAGAACGATCTCAGAATATGCCTTTGGGTGGAAGGCACTGCTGAAAACAGCACTTTGAATACACACATCTCTGCAACACCCTGACTCAAATGGCTTACTAAAAGCCTTCCCCAGATATATCGGGCTAATCAGAGCCCTAGCCTGTGTTGTTTGCTGAATTCCAAGTGGTAATTCTGTCAATAAGCTGTTCTTCACACCTGCAGGTACCCCCGGCCCTAGTGCAGGTGAATAGCAGAATATTTTTCACACTGGAAAATTATCTCCATTTCCCCCCACGGGCAGCTCTTCCCTGCACATCTGGAGCTGGCTGCAGACTAGCCTATTCTGTGGGTGAGGCAATTTGATATTCTGAGAATGAAGAGGCCAAAAGAATATAAAACTAGGCCAGAGTCTTTTCTCCAGCAAATAAAATTAAAAAAAAAAAGACTCTTGTCATTGCTCTTACAGCCTCCTGATTCTAGAGATAGTCAGAAGCAGCATAATTACAGGCTCCAAATTTACCTACCTGCCTCATGCTCAAGTAGGTGACACCTGGGGACCCTTCACTGCTGAAAGCATTGCTCAGTGGCAACAAGGACATCCTTGTCCTGAATATATTGGGAGAGATTCTCCTCCTACGTAGCTTCCCACATCACTCTAATGGTCCCAAGTATTCCATCTCTCACAGGCTGGCAACACCATCAAGGTGAATTGTATGAAAAAGAGCCAATGTGGAAGAGTCAAAATGAGCCTGAGAAGAATAAAGGTTCAGTTCATACCATGTGTTGCAGCATCACAATTTTGTACCAGCTCTGAGGCTGGGACTCAAGCCTCCCTGACCCATAAGGATTTACCAAAACCAAGCCCATGTCCCATCATTATGACAGTACAACACTAATTTACACCAGCCAAAGATCTGGTTCAAATTCTTACTTGGAATCTTTTGTAGTTTGGTCTTGGTTTGGAAAACAACATGAGGTGGCTCCTGCATGGCTGTTAGTCCTGAGCTGGCTACCCCTCCATCACCAAGGCAGTCAGAAAACCCAGCTGGCAATTTCTGGGGGAACTGAACCTTGTAGGTACTTTGCTTAAGCCACGTTTTGGGAAAAGCAAACCAACGTCTTGCATCCAACTTTCAGAAGAATCTTCAAATATCAAAGGATGGTATTAGAGATAGTCATCTGAGCTGAGAATCTAGTCTTAATTTTTCCACTAATGCTAACATCCATCAGCATCAGTGTCACAGGAACTGCTCTCATCTTTTCTGACACATCAGTTGACCGTGGATGTTGCAGGAGGATTGCCTTTGGCTCAAACTCTGTTTCTTGAGCCAAATGCAGCACCTTCCTCCATGGGAGCATACTGCTGCTGTGCATGACGTTCTCCAAGCCTGCAGAAACTATTGACCTTTCTCTTCTTCTGGTCTACGTTTGCTGTCCAACCACTGAACAAATGAATGGCACTGACCTTCACAGGATAGATAATGTGGCCAAGGAGAAAAGACAGGGGAAATGCTGCTGGAGTTTTCCTTCCAACATCCCAAAAGGTGCTGCTGTGATAGAGACATGAAAAATGCCAATAGAGAGCTAGATGAGGTGGATTTCCTGTAATCTCAGATTCATCATATTTTACCTGTTACAACAGCAAACGCTGAGCTAACAAGAGGTCTGTGTGGGCTGGAGGAGCCTTGCTGTCTACCCAGAGTGCTGTAGCTCATATTAATGAGGTGGTGCACAGCTGGAGAGGTGTGCTCTGACCCAAGCAAGCTGGAGGCACAGCTTTCAGCTCTCCTCACCTGCAAAGAGCCTACCACCACCAACACAGCAGCATTGTATCAAAGCAATGAGCAGAAGTCAGTGGAAGTGAGGGTGGGTATAAGGGATGGTGAACTGTCCCCTGCCATCCCAAAAGGCCAGGGAGCTGGGTTCCCAGAGGAAAGCAAAAGTGACAATTGTCTCTGGAGAGAGGCTCTCCAGACACCTAGGATGCTCACAGCTCAGCAGAATACAGTGTGGAAAATGTATTTCTGATGGCTAGCCAGCTCCCACACCACCTTCCCAGCTGCCTACCTACTGGGGAAGGTGGTCAGGGTAAAGAAGCAAGCCAAAGCCTTCTTGAAACCAGCTGCCTTGTCTGAAGAATGACAATTGTCTCCATGTCTAAGACAGAGAGACCTACTTCTCTTTTTCCCTTCAACAAGACCTGGGTTGTCCTATCTCAAAGCTCAACAGAGAAGCACCGACTAAACCTAACACCAGGCACTTCTGTCCTACTGCAGAGCTTAGAGAGTTCTGAAACCACTTGCTCTGAGGTGCCTGGGGAAATACACTGAGGACTTTGCTTTTGGTCCTTTCTGCTGCAAATCTCTGTGTTTCCCGCATCTGGAGAATAGATAAGGAAGCCAGAAAAAGAAGAGGAACAGACAGCTAGCTCAACTCTATGTTACAAGAGAGTCTTTATGGAGGGCTGGTTGCTAAACATAAACTCTGGGGTAATTTTCTGAGTTCTAACCAGGCCATGCGGACACAAAAGCCTCTGATTCAGCTGCAGAGTAGGGGTACAGGTCCTGCTGACAATCTCTCAGCATGCAACTGCAGTGGACTCTACTTGCTGAATATGCTCATCTTATCTCTCTTCCTCTGATTTACCTGAACAACGGGATCCAACGCAGGCAAAAGGTGTCTCTGAGCAGAAAAATGCCTCAACACCACACGCGTTGAGACTTCATGTAATTTCTCTCTCTTCCCCTAGTCACAAACACAATGAATCTCTAAGTTCACTGGCTGATGAGCAACTACTTCGTAATACAGCTTCTGAGATCCTTTGGTCCTGAACTCTCCTTCAGGCACCTGCAACAGCTGGAGAAACTGGTGGTCCCAATTTGGTGCTCCATGGCTCAGTGGGCCACCTGAGGCAGCTGCGTGGTCCCACCCTGAGACGTCTTGCTGTGAGCACCTGAGGGTGGCCTGAGCGTTGGCAGGGAGGGTGGCAGCTACCCTCCCATCTGGGGGGTGGACTCCTCTCCAGAGGGACGTGGGGACAGAGCAGGGAGCAGCCCGGAGCTGCTGCACGGCCTCAACAGCACCGGCACCCGCCGCCTGTTCGGGCTCCAGCGCAGTGCCACAATTTGTCACTGTCACCCACAATCACTTTGTGCACTGACACCAAACAAGCCTCATGGAAAAATGAAGCTACGGTTTATTTAGCAAGACTTAAGGGCACAATTCTAGTTATAAGTTTGGAAACAAAAGTTCTAAGTAAAAGAAACATAAAACCCAGGCTCAGCCTGCATGTAACAAGCTGTCCTTTCTGGTTGTTTAACCTTTCAGACTCGGGAGTCCTGAGACAAACCACAGCCAGTAGACCTGATGCTTTTCAGATCCTGCTGCAAAACCCTCCAGCTGTGGTCTTTTCAAGCTAATTCGCAGCACCAGTGAGCAGCGCTGTGCCTCAATCCTGCTACTACTTATTACTGCCTCTCTTTTTCCCCCCAGCTCTTCCCCATTCTCCCCTTTTGAATTCTTTTCTTTTCCTTATCCCCAAAAATTAAGAGTTGATGGAGACCCCTCTTCTGCTTCCATACTGGGGTTTACCAACCTTATTCTAGTTTAATGTACTATAACCCATTTGTGCTTTCCAACATCTACTTCCCCCAAACCTAAAAGACTTTAGCATCCTCTTATATGATCTCCTGATTACCACAATAATCTGATGATTAGCTGAGTAACAGAGCACAGCTACAGTGGAGCATTGCCCCATTCTCCAAATGAAAGAGTAGAAACTCCCATCAGCTGTCTAGCTTCCTATGAGCTCATGATCGTCTGTAAGTAATTAGCTTTCTGTCTCCTGTGATATATGAGGATCTGTTAATAACAGACACTACTGAGCCAGGAACAAGTTCTTTTGGGTGAGCTACAAGAGCAAGTTTTCCCATCCCAGCTTGGCAAGGGACATTCAGTCCAAGTGCCTGAAGTGATCCGTGACCCTCCAGCTGCCAAGGGCTGGGCCAGGCTGAAGGAAGTCAAGTCACTTTCCTTTGTAGCTGGGTTTGTGTTTTCTTCGAGTGGCTCCTGCTGCCAGTGGCTTTGCTGTTCCAGCCCTGACTGAACTGTAATGGCTTTTCTCCTTGTGGCAATGTAGGCAAGCACGCAGACAGGCAGAGGCAGAGGCTCTCTCGAGGTGAAGAGGCTGTCACCTCTAACAGCATGCCTCCTCCTTCCCAGACAATCTGCCTTGTCCATTGCATGTCCCAGTCCTCTGCAAGGAGCAGGGAGGACCCCGGACTGGGTGCTGTCACTTTGTAGTGTGACAATACCTGTGCCCTGGCCCGTGCTTCCTCCTGTGCCTCCACTAATGTAGTAGTAAGTCTTCGGAGTGTCCACTGGAGCCATCAGCTACTGACAGACAACCAGACAAGAATACTGCAATCAGCAGTTCCTCTCCCAAACCTTCCCAAGTGCCTTTTCTTGGGCTTGACAGTGCCTAAACGTGATACTTAATTCAGACTCCCAGTATCCAGCTGGTCTCTCCTGCTGCAAGCAAAGAATTTCTTCTGCATCACCGTTCAGGATTTGCCTGCCCTAACTGACCATGGGAAGAGACAGCGGGGCTTCAGAGAGGGCTTATCATAAGTTCATCATAAGGCTTACATTGATCTCTGATGGTGCCTATACCTCTTGACTGGCCATAAACCCTTCCTTCTTGTGTTTCTATCCTGGGCAGAACCACATATCTTCTCGAGAGCCAGTCCCAAGCCCTAGATACGCAAAAGCACCTTCCTCTTCCAGACAACTCATTTCATGTACCGTTCTCCAGCCCAACATTTTGTTTCATAAGTATAACTGTCTGGCATACAAAATTACAGGGTTCACTGGCCTCTGAGTGAAAATTGGAGAGCAAATAAATCTCTCTTCATTCTCAGGGAAATTATTTTGTTCCCAGCAGCAGGAGAAGCTTCCTGAGAACACGGTCACCTGGTCCTGTCTCCAAAGGGTGATGCAGATTGCAGCAGAACCCTTCCAATAGTCACTGCAAGGAGGCAACAGAAACCAGTCTCTGCCTTCAGTCACAGGTCCTTTCCACAAAGAGCAAAGCACACTGAGCCCCACAGGTCACAGGGCATTCTGAGGTCCTGCTAGGTTCTTTCAGAAGCTTCCCCGGCAGGGACCATTAGAAAAACCTCCTCTGATTGCCAGGTGACACAGGTCAGGATATGCCACCCAGAAACTTCTCCATGAAGCTGAACAGCTTGTGACTGAATGAGGGCATCTCTTTGAGGCACACATCTCTCCAGCTGCAGCTGAGAGATGGCAAGTGATGGCACACCCACCACATCCCACTTCACAAGGGTGGTCAGCAATCACTGAGACATTGTTTTGGCAGTTATCAATATATGCAGCATTCAATAAATCAGAACAATATCTTTATCCACGAGGCTGCCATCTGTATGCCACTGGGGGACTCAAGTAAAAAAGCAGTCAAATGATTTCACCAAATTCACCCAGCCATAAGAAGCTGGAAAAATATTGCGTCCCAATTCCGAGGTCAGTGTTCCTGGAGGACCTCAGGCTAGTGACTTTAAGCTCCTGAGGTACCCTCTACGTCACCTTCCACACCCTCCTCTCAGCACACGCCTGTACTTCACTGGAATGAAGAAGGTGACCCAAAATGCTGTGGATTTCTTTCTTTTCAGCTGCTCTGTGCAGGCAGCCCAATTATGCTTTACAATGTATGTGTTTTGGTGGAAATACACAACGTTCTAAGCTTAATCCAACCATTTTGGTGTAAACTGAATTTATACCTCACCAATTCTAAAATTTTTAAATGCTTAGAGAACAGACACCGTTCAGCAAAACCCTTAAAGAATCACCACCACTGATCCTCGCACTCCTCTGCTCCATTGGATTGCCTTTCAAAGCCATTTATTATCCTAATCTTGGGTTTACAAAATCCATTATCATAAAGTTTGATGTTCTGCTGACTTCTAGCACACCACTGATACAATCCTCTCTGGATACACCCACCTCTGAAGAGAGAGGGACCGAAGGCAGCACTTACCTGGGTTACTTTTGGAGGTGCGCACGGGGGTGTAATGGTTTTTGGAAGATGTCCTGACTGGGGTGTTTTCTTTGGGGGAGGTATCTATGGCCGAGATAGTCTCTCTTTCACAGTGTGCTATTGGGATTGGTCCCTGCTGCCTTAAGATGTCAGCCAGAGCCCTGAGGAGAAAGAGAGAAATAGGGAAAAAATGTATTTTCACAAAGTAGCTACAATGACATTCAGCATTTTCACTTTCACAGTCACCATGTGAATCCAGCAGTAGTTGGATTTCTACAATAAACAGAAAAAAGCAACCACATAAATAAAAACATATGCCTTAAAAGATGCATTTCTTTTTGTGTGTCTGCTGCATGTATCTACAGTCTTGCCTGGCTATTGTTTAGTTTTTCAAATGCTTCCACTAATGCACTTCACCCCAGGGTTATGTTCTCTCTCCATCATCTTTCTGGCTGTCAGTGACAGTGCAATGAACTGTTCTCCACAGCACAAAGCACTGCCTTCAGGAAGAGTCACCACTGAACACACCAGAGCCCTAAGATGCAGCACTGTCATCTAAAGGTTGCACCAAAACTGCCCTGCCCAAGCCAAACTTCTTTAAGATTGAATCAGATTAGGAGTCCCAGCACTCCTTAAAAATGCTTGGTTCTTCTGCAGACAGCTCAATACACAGCAGTGGGTGTTGAGTTTCCTAAGGACCAGCAGTCCAGAAGAAAATTAAACAATTTTTTCATGGGTTAATGTCAACAGAGCCATTAGCTCACCTTCAGCTTTTTGTCCACTAAGGATTTCTTTAACAGTACTGGGGTCTCTCTGCTATTCCCCAAGAAAAAGAAATGTCAACAGTTCAGTTGCATCCAGTGTTTTCCCCTTGGATGAGTGGATACTCAACGATTTTTTTCCTCTGTGAATACCATGGACACAGCGGAACAATCATAGCATGAAATGCACTGATTTTCTCAGTGCAGCCACAAGCTATCCCTCGAGCCATAGGAAAAGGAGGAAGGGGGGGGGCTTGTGTGGATTAAAAGGGACAGTGGCATTTTGAAGATGACAGAGTTTGAAAGGTTCTTTTCTCTTGGCAGAGGGAATATGCCTAATGGCACCTCAGGTACCAAGAACGATGTAAGGAGGAGAAATTCCTTCATTGCATATTGATGAGAATGATGCTGATGTTGCTCATATCTACTAGCACTCCTTAAATGCCATAGTTCTGGTCTTTCACATGAGAAATAGTTTGGGACCCGAGTTCATTCCATTGTCCAAATCATCTCCTCTGCAGACTCCTGACCTTGTGCATGATGAACTGCAACACTAACACACTCCACAGAAGAACCTCTTGGAAGATCTCAAAGGCTCCCAGAGAGGATTACATTAGTTTACAACCATCCTGTACAGAATAAGAGTGTTTTGAACCTTATTTGATTATTTATTGTTTGTAAAGAGATCAGGCATAGAGGCTTTAAGCAATCATATAACACATATATGCGCACACACAGTGATACACATGGGGTGAAGGGGTTGGCACATGCAGGGACATGGAAGCACATGGAGGTTTTTTTGTACTAAGACAGGGTCAGAGAGACATGAATGTGACAAGAACACAAGATAGATACTTAGACCTTTCCCAAGTGAGGGCTTCTTCTGTTTGCTCCTATTCCTCACTGAAGAAGAGGAACTAGTACTTGTGTGTTCTCCAAGAGATGCTGAATTCCCATGGATTGACAGAAATCTATGGATGCTCACCACCTTTTACAATCATGCCTGGTCACCAACTTACAGAACAAGTTTGAAATCCCAGCCCCCTTGCCCAAGGTTGAACAGAATGTGAGTGGCAGAACAAGGACCTGATCTGGGGCCTGAGGTCCCTGCCCTGTGCGATTCAGGTTCCCTCCTGAGGAGAGGATCCATGCGCCACCACTCTTGGTGGCTTTTCCAGGCAAATGCCTCCCCACCACATTACACATCTTGCTGACAGGGGAGGATGTGGGAAGCTAATGAGGTCTGTCTATTTGGCATCAGCACCCAGCACATCTTTTTGGATGCAACACATTTTCCAAAGACAACAGGTTGGCAGAATTGAGCCCTTAGCATATATCTCCAAGATATATTAAGCATCAGACGACCATTTAATGGTATCTGCAGTACAGAAACGCTAAGAGTCATTTTTCAGTCACAGAGGGTATATTAGGACCATTATTTACTAGCCCATAGTGGCTTGGGCTCATTTTGAACACTCGTCCAAGACGCTC
>NW_008599491.1:34818-35286 GCF_000691845.1 Merops nubicus
CAATCACTCAAGGTACAGAGGAAGATGTCAGTGTGGATAAAACTAAGCCTCTATATTACACTTAGCTGGGCAGGAAAGGTCAGGTCAGGGACTGGTGGACACTCAGAAGGGGCTGTGTGGGTTGAGGTACACAGAGAAATACAAGAAACTCAACGATGAAGAAGTGGAGCTGGAGGTACTGGTGGGTTGGAAATGGAAGAGCACAAACCAGTTGTCCTCAAAGCTGCGTCTGTTTAACCTGACAAAGAGAGGCTGAGAGAAGACCTACAACCCACTAAGGGGGAGCTGCAGAGGAGAGAGAGCCAGGCTGTTCTGGGAGGGCAAGGCAAAGAAGACCAGAGGCAATGAGCACATGTTGCAATAAGGACAGTTCCACTTGGTTATAAAAGAAAAAAGGTCACAGTGGGATAGTACAGGGACCTAGAGAAGCTGAGGCATCTCCATCCTTGGAGGTCTTCATTCAGCAGG
>NW_008599491.1:35317-46426 GCF_000691845.1 Merops nubicus
AACAACCTCCTCTACAACTGAAGCTGGCCTTGCTTTAGCAGATGGCAGGATGAGGGGCCTCCAGGGTTCACTTCCAATCTAACTTCAGCTACAATTCTGAGTCTAGGACCATCTTACACTGCAGGTCACCTTGTTTCTCCTGATACTGTTGTCCTTTCTCCTATTATTACTCTCTGAACAGGGTTTGACAGAGTGCTAAGAGCTCACTGATCCATACCACAAACAAAAATACAACTGAGGTGGTAAGAACAAATTCAATCCCTTCTTTGTTTTTGATCCTGAAGGAACAGTAATAAAAGCTATGTTCTGGGTTACTCGTTGGTCACAACACAACAAGAAAATGATTTCTAGTCGAGTGCCAGCCACAGAGAAGGGAGGAGGCTCTTACTCTCAGACAAACTGAAGAAGCCACACTGGTGATGCTCAGGGAAGTCTGCTGTGTCAGACCATACACGAGATAGATTGAACAGAACCATCAAGAGCAGATACAGCTCATAAGATATGAGATGGGATGTATGGGATGAGAACAATGTCAGTTCAGCAGTGCTGAAGGTGGAATCTTATGTTCCAAACACCCCACACTGTGTGTCCCCAGTGCTCTTTGTGCTCTTCTTTCACGCCTACAGAGAGAAAAAGGACTTCAGCACCAGCAGAACAAAGTGGTGGAGGAGAAAGTCAAACTTGGATCAAACTGGTTAGTTCCTTGCCAATTCAATCACATTGCTGTGTGTGATCCAGTTTATTTCCATATGGCACAGAGGGCTGAGTCCCATGCTGGTGGAAGGTCACTCAGCTGAGGAAGGATTTGGTTAGGATAAGTCCCTTGGGCACAGTTGTCTCATTGTCCACGGCAAGAGCTTCAATAATAACAGAGTAAGAGAGCCACTGGAAATACCTGGGTCTTGTTCGTGCAGCCATTTGGGTACAATTAGTCTCACTTGATGCCTACAGCAACCTAATCACCTGCACAGGCTATGAGACATTTCAGAAACCTTCCTGTGACAACATCTCTTATCTGGGGGAAGCAAAGCTGGCTGCTCGGGATGTGCTCCCTGCAGCAGCCACGG
This sequence comes from Merops nubicus, assembly GCF_000691845.1. NCBI lineage: Eukaryota > Metazoa > Chordata > Aves > Coraciiformes > Meropidae > Merops > Merops nubicus. The sequence continues at coordinate 36,385 of NW_008599491.1, forward strand.
AACTGCACAGCCCTGTCTCGAGATAAGGACTGCTGACAGCTCTCCCATGGACGTCAGAACATCAGAGCTTCTTTCCACAGAAACCCAGAAAAGACACAATGACATCAGGGATGTTGTTCCAGACCAGTGCTCGAACCAGAAAAACCTCTGGATGTTTTGTGTGGTAGGACATTCCACAGCAGACTGGGTCCCATCCTGCTCTCAGGTAGCTCAGCAGGGAATGTTCTCATGCATTCCCTGGATAAAGTGAGTGCTTTGGGAAGAAACACAGTGGAACCTAGTGCAAAGAAGCAGTAGTGGCCATTTTCAAAAGAAAGAATTCAAAAAAAAAAAGGCCTTGTTGGAACTACAAAGGGCCAAAATGAATGGGTGTAAGCTGTAGGGCACCAAGGTTGGGCATCAGCCAGGGCCCTGATGTTGAAAGGTGAAATCACTAGGATTTCACAAGAGAAAAGAGAGTGAAAGGAAGGCAGACTGGGAGAGGGCAATGGCAGGGAGTGACTGAAATCCAAAACAGGACAAGGAGAAAGTGAGAAGAGTATAAAATGGAGGATATGGTCAGGAACAAACTGCAGTAAAGACCAGGCAGGGTGTAAAGTCCAGCAGATATATGGAGGGCATTCATCTCTCAGTCCCAGCATGGAGATGTGGGAGGGGAGAGAGAAGATTCTTTGTACAACAGGGAAGTAAATCATCAGTAATGGTTTTTCAGGCTTGATGGTGATCCTTCCTCTCCACACCGCACTACTGGTGAGACCCATCTGGAGTGCTGTGTCCAGTGCTGGGCTCCTCATGCACATCACGGAGTGGGTCCAGTGAAGGATCACAGGAGTCCTTAGGGCATCTCATTTATGGGGGAAAGGCTGAGACAGCTGGGACTGTTCAGCCTAGGGAATTAAAAGCTCAGTGGGATCTTATCCATATGTATCAATAAATTATAGGAGGGTGTAAAGTAGGTGGAACAGGCCTTTCTCAGTGGTGTCCACTGACAGGACAAGAGGCAACAGGCACAAACTGAGACTGGTGTGATCTCCAGAGAGATCCAGAGAGAAGAGTCTGGACTGGTTTAACTCCAGAGGTGTCTCAAACCTCAGCACTCCTGGGATTCTGTGCTTTCTGTAGCCAAACCACATTGTCCCACTGGAGGGTCCAGCCCCAAGCACCATAAATAGGCTCAAAACCTAACAGAGAGAACCCCCACTAAGGATCTGATCTCAGTGCTTCTAGACTAAATGTATCCCAGGTATCCCTGTCTATTTCTTGGGATTTTTCAGGACCTATCTGTGGAAATGCAGAGGTCATGTCAGTGCCCCAGGGCTGGCATGGACTTTATGGAGTGTATACGATAGAGATATCTCCAGTCCACATATGACCCTCTCCTCTCAGGCTGGAGAAATGAAACCAAAGATCCTGGGGAGACAGGGAGAAGCAAAGAGCTGAAACAGAAGACTGTCTGTTTTAGGAAGTGAGTTTGCACCACATCAGTGTTTGCCTCTGCAGTGAGCTCTGAGACACATCAGATAATGGGACAGGAGGGAGCATGGTGGAGAAGTAATGTTCCCCTGCAGAGGCTGAAGGGACCTTGTAGCTAGAGAGAACGTGAAGTTGCGGGGGCTGTGAAGGACCAGCTTGCTGCAGCACACCCTGCCCATTCACCAACCCATCCAAGAAACTGGACCTGCTCTCTTAATGACCGATGAGGGAAGAGCAGGCTGGAGGAGTTCTGACCTTCACCACAGTCTTTCAGAAAGCAGTGCCCCGTTTTCCCCAAATCCACAGATTTCCAACAGTAATTCATACGAGTGTGGGGAGATGTATCCCTTCTACTGAAGGCAAAGGGAGCTTTGGAGACAGCTCCGACAGGCTGGGACAGGGTCTGTAGGAAGTAAAAGTGGAGTGGAGAGGTCTGTGGATGCTGGATAGGACAGGGCAAAGAGAAGAGCTGCTTCCAGCAGTGTGGGCTGTACACACGCAAAACTTCACTCAGTTGTGTTCTGAAAATCCCTTCTCTTGGATAGCTTAAGTACAGGGTGCTAGAAAACACAATTGCCTGTTCCAAGCCCCTGTGAATTTGGGGAAGGATGGAAAAATAACAACCAAATGGATCTGGCAGAGCACAGTAAAAAAAGCAGTGTCTGGCTGAGACAAGAGCTGCTGAAGGCATAGCTGCAATGGAGAGTGGTAGAACTCCAGTCGACTTCAGCACAGGCTGGATTTCCCTACAAGTCCTTACGAAAGGAGTGAGGTTAATGAATCCCCTGTGCTCTGTTCCTAACCCCAAAAGAAAGAGGCAGTTAGTCTGTGAAGTGACTTATCCAGCCATGGAGCCAGCTCCCCTGGAAGGCACAAACCTCTCCAAGGGGGAGGGATTGTGGCCGTGAATTATTCAGGGTCGGTCCCCAGATCTGCTCCAACTTGTGGAGATTCAAACACTGACCACAAAAAGCCACGAGCCCCCCTTCATCAGCTCTCCTCATCTCTGCTACCTCCCCAGCACCACTCCCAGGGCACGTGTCTGGCCACACTCTTGACTATGCTCTGACCCTACTACCAGAAGGACGGGGCTTTACCTGACAAGACAAACACCACTGCAAACTGATACAGGAGGGAAACACGGGGCTGCTGCTGCCAGCAACCCCCAAGGGAGGCTCCTTCCTTCACCTGGAAATGACTCCACCAAAGCAGAACTTGCTTCTGGAAGTGCAGGGGCTCAGCAGTGTCCTAGAGATGCACCAGCCCCAGGTCAGCAAAAGAGATAAGTGGTCTCTGCAGCTGCCAGGAAGAAAAGCAGTTGGTGCTTCAGAGCAGGGTTTCTGGGAGGAACCCTGGAAATGGTTCTTCACAGCAACGTGAGCAGGCATGTGGTGGACACCTCTGTATGTGTGTGCACAAGCATAAGTGAATGCACCCATGGGGCTGAGCAGACGACTTAGGACAACCTGCCAAGAGTGAAGCATTTGTGCTCCTGTACCCAGCGTAAGTGAGGAAATGTTCTTTCTTGAAAATAAATACTACAGAGAAAAGTCAGATGTCTTGTGACAAATCTTTATAGCAAATACAAGAATTATTTGTGAAGCTCCTGGAATTTAGTCTGGCTTTAATGACAAATTTCACTGAAAGCTTAATTATGGACATATTAAAGACCATATTGTTACCCCAGATTATGACAGCAGAATGAGTCTGGCAGCCTTGCTGACTCACTCTTCTCTGTGAACTCAGAACTGACACATAGGTGACATAATTACATCAAAGATAAACACCCATTGTTTGAATGCACATATGTGAAAAACAGATTTCTACTGAAATAGAAGCAGCACAGGCATTACACTGATAAATCAACAAGAAAAGAACTGTTGCTGTGAGCTCATCAACTCTCCTCTCTTTATAAGCTGAGGTGGAATCAACAACTGGAAAGTAAAGCTCTTGTCTCTGAGACAGGTTCTTCAGGCTATGTAGCAAGAATAGTAAACACCAGCAGCACTCAGACTGCACATCTTACACAAGCAATTTACACATCTAGTGCTCATATATAATAAAGAAGTCTCCTCCTATTGCTGTGATTTGGGGAAGGAATTTACTGCAATCACTAAACTCACAGTGCATAACACCAGCTCCTTTGGATAGAGACACAGCAACTCCAAAGAGAAACTGCTACGTAAAGTTTTTGTAATTAAAAAGTTAAAATACATCTTCCCAACTGACATTTCTGTGCAGAAAGCTGTTCCGCTGAGTGGAAAGTAGCCAGGGCAGCAAGGGTCAAGATCTACCTCTAAATCAGGGCCAGGAGTGGCAGGAGGAGGTGGGTGCCTCCAGGAGTCCTGGTCCCAGCACTTCAGAGGGTGCAGAGCTCCCAAGGCAGAGAGGAGGCTGCCACCTGCTGTACTACTGGGACTGGTTCTCGGAGCATCCACCGTCCCTGCTCCAGCCCCGGCATCCATCCGCCTACGTGTCCCTCGGCTCCAGAGAGCAAAAGGGGTGCTCTGCAGAAGAGCTGCACCCAGTAAAGCCAGCAGGGGTGCTGGGGAGGACTGGAAGCAATGTTAGTGCACAGAAAAGGAACTAATCAGGGAAAGAAGATAAAATACAAACCCAGCAGGTCTTGGTAGGTGTTTCACTGGCACAGAAGTATGCAGGAATTATGCTGAGAGCTCAGCTGGTACAGGTTTTTAGTCTGTTATTGTCTCTCCTTGTCTATCTACACACACAAAACCAGTAACACGCTTGGTGGGAACGCAGCACTTCGAACAACACGAGCGCACACAGACGTTTCACACACAAAGTAGCTATTTTACATCAAACCTTATGTTGTAAGCACAATTAAGGGACTTCAAACTCATGGAAGAAAACTGTCCTTTCTCTGAGGAGCCCTGTCATTGCAACAAAGGAGGCTGGGGCAAGCTGAACTACAGCAAAACATGTACTGTGAAAGAATTCCAGGCTTATCTGCCTGGGTAATGAGACATTTGAGACCTCCATGCAATTCAGCACACACAGACCTAAGGAAACACAGATTGCCCATGTGAATAGGGGCTAAGGCAAACAAAAAAGCACCATCTCATTTTCCTGATAAAGTTCAGATCTCCTTATGTGAAACAGAAGTTTTAAAAGGCATCTGATCTCCAAAGACACACAGATCAAGTGTTAGTTAAGGATATAAGAGATTAGAAAACTAGAAGAAATAGAAGTTCAGAGCTAGAGTGGATTCCCTTGACACCTTATGATGGAGGGTTACTAATAGAAAAAGTTAATTAGAAAGCTGAAAAACACCAAAATAAATGGGAATTAGAGGCACTGAAATGATGCAGTGAAGGCAGCATGGTTTCTCCCCTCTCACTGGGAGAAGTTCAAAGAGCAAGGAGAAGACTCTGGAGGAGCCAGTGGAAGTCTGTAGCCAGGTCTGTGCTGTTAACAAAGTAAGTCTCTTTAGAAAATAGACTCAGGGAGGAAAGCATGGGGAAAAAAAAAAAAACAAAAAAAAACCAGCTACCAAACAGTGAACAGAGCTTCAGAGTGAAGCATCCCGAGATCCCAAGTACATGTACATGAAGCAAAAGGAAAAATATTCTGTACAAGTACACACACGCAAATACAGATCCTGCCTTGATGTGGCTCGCTGGGAATGGGCAATTCCCAGTGCAAGAGGGACAAGATTCGGGTCTTCTCCCTGCACAGGAGTTACCCCAACTACACCAAAGTGCACTATTGGTTTGAAACACAAGAACTAGTCATGAGTAACTTCTCCGAGGCTACAAGACTGTTGTCTTTTTCTGTTTTATCTTTATCAAGTCTAAGACATGCTTGTGGATCTACATTCTGTGCCTATGAGAGGGACAAAGCATCCTAAAGAAAAGACTCAGAAACCATCAGGAATAAACGACACAGAATGAAGAGCAGATGAAAGGCACGTGAGAGAGCCAGATGAATTAGATAGAGTGGAGTATAAAAAAGCAGAGCATAAGAATGAATCAGTGGAAATAGAAAGAAAGCAGCGACAGCATCCAATAAGAGAATCTTCTGCCCAGTCCCTATGGCCAGGTGTGTGTCCATAGCACTCTCTCCCTGCCCTGGGGAGATATGAAGTTTGATTGTCTGGCTCAAGCGAAACGCAACAGCAGAGAGCAGAACTGAACGATCACAACTGTGATCACAGCTTGAAAATCTAAGTGTAGAGATAGGTCATTATCACAAGCTCCACTATCAGGGAAGAGGGTTGAAACCAGCTCCCCTCCAGCAAGCACAAGGCCAAGAGCTGTAGTGAGATGCAGGCTGCAGGAAGAGTATTTTAAGTGCATGCAGCCTTCCCGGGTCTGTGCACAAACAGATGCATTGCCTCTGATTCCTGTTGAAATTCAGAGCTGCAGAGTAAAATGGCAAGAAATTGATCCATTTAACTGTGGTCTCTAGATGGGAGAAGGATGTTCATTTATAAAAGCAGTCACTGTTATTATTCACCGAGCAGAGGATGAAAAGGCAGAGACCAAAGGAGAGAGCAGCACAAACACGATGATCTTTAAGGTCCCTTTCAATCCAAACCGTTCTACGACATCTTTCCTCTTTGTAGCAACAAAGCTGCCCTAGGAGCAGGGAAACGTGAAGCACACTGAGCAGAAGGTGCTCATTTCCCTTCTCCCTCTCAAACGCCACAACACTCCTCAGGCACACTCCACACAAGGACAGACACAGGAGTTGGGCTTTTAGCAGGATACAGAGCCAGTCTGCTTGGAAAAACCCAGCACTGCTTCTCAGCAGCTGGAGGAGAACAGCTGGGCTTTACCACCGCCCCAGGGCCGCCACCACCCCCTTCCTCCTCCAGCTCGTAAGCAAGGGCTCGGGTTGCCTGTGCGTTGGGCAGCGAGGGACATCTCAAAGCCTAGCTGCAAACCACAAACAGTTTCCAGTTTGTGCATTCCTAGCTCAGCAGAGAGTGCAATGGTTGCTGCCGCTGAGGGCTAAAGAGGGGTCACGGAGTGATACTACTGGTAGTGAATTATTTACGTGCTGTAGTGTGGGGATTTAGGGTCACAGCCGCAGGAGGGGAATATTCTGGGTCACCACTCCTTGCTACAGAAAAATATATCCAGCTTTGAAAACAAGCTTCTGATGTGCCTTGGTCGCTGTCAAAGATTCCCTAACTCATTCCCACACTGAAAATAAAGCTAATACTCTGCCCACTTAAGAAATGCTTGATCAAAAAAAAAAAAAAAAAAACCCGACAAAACCAAATCATCCTCACAAATACCATCAGGAAAGGAACAGCAGACAAAGCATTGGTGGGCAGAGATCTCAGGAATCAGCCCGTTTCTACCTGGAGCTCAGTATACGTTAGTTCTGGCTGTCTAACTCCAAAGCAAGACCCAGACAAGAGGCAGTTGGACACGGTCAGGCTGAAAGATCCTACAACCATTAAAAAATCATTTGAGTTTAAAGCATTGCAAGTGTTTCTGTAATATCTGAATATTTTAGCTCCTGTTTTTCAAAGCACTTCCACTCCCTGCTCTTGGAAATGAACTTAAGTATCAGTTACTGTCACTGCTCAGCCCAGAATCCCAGCAGTGCCTCTGCTTTAAAGGTACGTGGTGGTGCCTGAGAACAAGACGGGATTTTCAGCTCTGAAATGCACTTGCATATCTCCGTGCACAGCCAGCCTTTCATTTCACAGGAGAGTGACAGTTCTCCTGTGAATTCGTAAACCCTCCTTTCTATCTAAAGTCATAAAATGAGACCTGCCTCCACCAAAACCCTCTTTCTAGCCGAGTTAATAAGGATTTTCTGTAAAAGCTGGATGAGAACATAGCAGAGAAATAACATCCACACGCAGTGCTGCTAACCGACCATTTACGATGAAATAAAATTTAAAGTGTGATCTTCCTTATGATGAAGTGAAGGAAAGTCTTGCTGAATCTTCCCGGGGTGTGGGGTACTGCTCACGAGGGGCTATTTCCAGCCCAGTGTAGTAATTTCTGTTTATACTGTTGTTCTCCTCATCCCAGAGGTTTTGCTGGGCTGTGCACCAAGATGTAGCAGACTTGCCATCACCACAGTGAATTATTCTGGGTGTTGTTGCACTTAACTCCAATTGACACAACCTCAACCAGACAGAAATATCTGACTATGCTCTGATTTTCTCCTCCTTTATTACTCAGCAGCAGCGCTCGGAGACAAAGACAAACCATTCCTCTCCTCATATTAATATTCTGCTTAGAGTGCTGATAGCATTTTCCCTCAGACCGAGGCAGACCCTGTCTGCTGGAGATGCACTTCATAATATTTAAACCATTGTGCAATGTTGATCAAGTTCAGGTAACACAGTTCTGAAAGGTATAATCTTTTACCAGCTACCATACTATAGAAGTCAATCAACTCCTTAAAATGCTCTGAAAGTCAAGCTTTCCAAGCACTCAATCTGCCATTCATACTTCTACACACAGGTGAATCATTTTACCAGAACCTATCTTAAAAAAGAAAATCAAGCATCAAAGAAATGGAACAATTCAGACACGTCTGGTGACACTGTCTCTGCTTTCAAAGGGTGCAGGATCTGACCCTGTACCACACTGGAGCTAGAGTAGAAGCACCATATGGGCATCCAATTTGACTTCCAAATTTAGGGTGAAGATAAGGCCCAGACCAAGCTCCCCTGAAGCCAAGGAAGCTGGGTAGTTGCGAAGTAGCCACTGATTAAAAAAATACTCCAAAGAGAAAGGTCCAGGACCTTTCATATACAGACACAAGTGACCTAAAAGACAATGTTCTCAACACTGTGAAGACGTTTTCTTGCAAAGATAGAAACCAGGGGCAGATGGCTTTGTGGTGGAACACATGGGCCAGACCCTCATCGAAGACATCTAATTCCCACCAGCCAGCACCCCAAATGTGTGTACTTTTATAAAGGGAGGGGTCTAAATAAGACACATCTCCCCAAATAAATAAAAACTGCGTCACACATCTCTTTTTCTTTGTAAAAGAATAAAATTTCTTCCCTCAGACCCTGTTGGCCACGACTGAAATTCAGCCTTAAAAATATGGTCAATGGTTTAATTGTTTAGATTAAAATGTCTTAATTCAAATACTTGTTACAAAGCATTGTCTGCTGGAGATAAAGGCTTTCCCTGCTCATGGTCTCAACTGTTCTTATACAGAAGCTTCTCATCAGTCTTTATGTTCAAATGATGGAACCTCGTGGATCCGTAGAACGCAAGAAGTATACCTCATTTAGAGGGACTTTTTCACCAAAAAATAAATATGAACTGAGAAAGCACACGCATTTGTCCAAAAGGAGAAGTGTTATGGAAGCCTGAGCTTTTGCTTTTAAACAGGATTTTCTCTGACATGCCCAAGAGTGTTTCCTCTTATTAAAGCTGTTAAACCACCAAGAAAAGCAACCAAATGACTTCCCCAGCAGGCATCCAGAAAGGAGAGGCTGCTAGCTTGAGTTATGTGGATTTAGAAGGGAAAAGAAATTAAAAAGGAAAGAGAAAGAACACTGCCTGATAGCACCGCTTGCCCAAACCCCCCTTGTGAGCACCAGGCAAAGGCACCACCGGGAAGGTGCGGACAATTTCCTTCTCAGTTCCCAAACTTCTCTCTGGCTGGGCAGGGCAGGAGTCACAGGGGCCAGGGCATTTCTGATGCCCCTGGGGTTGAGGGGGGTGGTCCTGGGGGGGGAAGGTAGTTGCACAGGGCTGTCTGCAGAGCTGCTGGGGAAAGGGGAAAGGCCCCATGGTGCTGCCCAGAGGATGGGAAGGAGGGACACCAGGAAGGGATGTGGGTCAGGAGCAGTGGTCCAAGGTGTGGGTTTGACCCCCAGCAGACCCTGCGAAAGGGGAATTGTTGGATAGATGGTGGAAAGGGAAAATCCTTTGATGGGTGGTGTGAAGAGGGAACTCTTGGACTCTTTGGGTTCTAGGGGGGACCCCTCAAAGCAATGGTGCAGTGGAAGACCATTTGGACAGGTGGAGCAAAAGGGGAGCCCCTGGGCAGCGAATGCAAAGGGGAAATCCTCAGAAGGGTGGTGAAAGGGGGAAACTGATGGTCAGCCAGTGCAAAGGATAAAGACTGGAATGGGTAATTCCTAGGGGGATTCCTTGGACAGGGAGCACACTGGGGGAACCCTTGGATAGGGGTGCAAACAGGGAACCCTTGGACAACTGGAACACAGGTGGAATTCTTGGCTATGCATTCTTGAGGCATGCAATGGGGAAACCTTCAGGCAGGTTGCACAAACAGGAAGCCCTTGGACAGGAGGCTGAAAGGAGGACACCCCGGATGGGCAACGCAACAGGGAGACACTTGGAGAGACGGCGCAGAGGGGAAACAGCTGGAGAGGCAGCACCAAGGAGAAGCCTTTGGACAGGAGGGGTGCCAGAGGCAGGGGGGGGCATCGCACCTGTGTATGTTCATCTCCCGGGGTGGGCGCCGTGCCTTGTCATAGGCCACCTTGGCGAAGACGCCGGCGATCAGCACGAAGGCGATGGCCCCGCATGAGATGTAGACGGTGGCGTTCGTGCTGTCCTTGTCCGGGTCGTACTTGTCGGCGTCCCCG